>NC_143385.1:47042256-47345287 GCF_980474605.1 Leiobunum rupestre | reverse complement strand
GCTGTGTTATTTTGAGACACTTTGTGGAACCGAATGTATTTATTTGTACTTGGGTAGAATGACACGTCAGGGAATTTTAAGCATTTGTAAAAGGTCAGGGAATTAAATTTTATCTTGGCACTTTCTTAAGGTTATTTTTTAGACCAGATCTATGACAAATTCTATGATTATCATTTATTTCCTTGAAAGTTTTGCTAATATGTTCAACATTGCAATAGCCATTTTACTGAAATATAAGTCCATTTAAATTTATTAATTTCTGATAAAAGTAAAATATAAAATAAATATTTTGACCTTAAAAAGTCAGGGAAAATATCTTGAAATGGTCAGGGAATAGTCAGGGAATTTTAATCTGAAAATGTTGTACCAACCCTGGACGATGTGTTAGCGTGGTTTCCAACCCACCTGACGTCTTCCAACGCGATAGAAGCCCACGCCGGTGACCTTTTTCCTTCCCCCCTCTCATGCCCGGAGTAAATTCAACCATGATGGCCGTTTCAACATAGTCATACTCCCTACAGCAGCGGTTCCCTAAAGGTGTTCCACGGAACCCAGGTCACAGCGCGGCCATCAAGAGTCTTTTAAGATAAGTAAAAGAAATCAATTGGGTTCCCGCCAGAATTAGGTGGATAATTTAGGGTTCCATCAAGAATGTATTTATTTATACTCCGGGAGAATGAATATGTCGAGATTAATTTTAGCGTTTCTCCAATTCCAGCCGTTGGGGCCCCCGGTATGCTCCCCCGCTTTAATAAAATCAAATAATACCGCAATCTCATTGGTTCTTAAAAATTACTTTTTTCGACGCGATTAACGCTGCTGCGAGGACGCAAAAAATAAGACCGCCTCCTTTTTCCTCCCCGCCCCCCCTCCGTAGCGTGACGGGGTTAGGGCCTCAACGTGTCCGTCGATAGTCTCGACATATTCATTCTCCCTGAGTATAAATAAATACATTCTTGGTTCCATAGCAAAACAATTGGGAACCGCTGCCCTGCAGTATTACTAAATACATTCTGGGGTGGAATCCTCGACTAATTGGTCCAAGATGGGAATATGTACAGAGTTTCCCACTCGCACCAAAAACCGTTCAAGACGGAGTTTTAACATTTTCAGAGTATTTTAGTAATTAAGGCCCAATTTATTTATTTATTTTGCTAAACGAAATCGTGAACTTTTAAACTAGGCAATAGTTTCCAAAGCTTAAAAAATTTATAGTTTTATAGAATTCATTTTAAAGAAGTTATACTATACTAATAAAATTCAGTAAAGAAACATTAAAATTGTGCTCACAATTCCGACAATTACAATATAAATATTTTTACTGTTGTATGTAATCTTTTTGAACTTCCGTAATTGGATTTTAACTTATTTAAATGGAAAAATATTTTTTCGACACTAAATATATGGTGTATTTGTAGAGCACCGTTAAAAATTACCATTATCACCAAAAAATTAGTTATCTAAATCTACCCTCAATATTTAAGAATAATCTTGTCATTGCACAAATTCGACACTACGGCAGAAATGCTTCTAAAGCATTTTGAAATGAGTGACACTGACCTTTAACCTGTCCTTGTAAAACCGAGTCGATGAACCCCCAGAATCCAGCTACGATGAAGAGGAAGTACTTGCAATTGTAGGACGGTGTCCAGAAGCCCAAAGCCGCGATGCATCCTCCGAGGACCAGGAGACCAGACACTACGAAGACGAATCTGTCCAGTTTCCGCTCGCCATAACCAAGTACCACCGCGAAAATGGTGCTGGTCACTCCGTAAGTCACCAGCACATATCCAATGTGACTGACACCCCAAGTGCACGAAATATACGCCTGCGAAATGAATAGAAGAAAGTTTGCGTTGGAATATAATCAACCGCTGGCGTTACTACTTTATGTAAAGCCAATACTCTTTTACGGGCCTCCCAAACCGACCGCCATTACATTACAGTCTACGGGGAGGGTGAGGAAAAAACCTAGAGCCGAAATGAACTAGGGCCGAACGAAAATAGCCGAAATGAACGATGGCCGAACGAAACTACTTTTAGCTTACACGAAACGAACTAGCTAAACTTAAACTTTCTAAAACTGATGTCCAAAAGGAAGACTATATTAAAAAATTGATTGCCTAAGTACTTGTTGATGGATAACGCTAAATACCTTAGTGAAATCGCTCATGAGAAAGCAGACGTCCAAGCCGCTCAAGAAGACCAGCGGTCCCAGCAGCAAATGGTACGGGTTCTTGAGGCACTTGCAGGTGGAAAATAGTAGATCTTTCAATTTGGTGTCTTGGAATTTCCGCGGCATTTTCACGGCATCGGCGAAGATCAGCACGAAGAGTCCTGACGCGATGGCGCACGCCACGAACACGGCGCTCAGTTTCTTCATCTGGGCGTCGCTCGGCGTTTGCAGGATGTCCCTCGACCCTGTCGCGTACCAGTCGCAGAAGTTTACGCCACAGATTTCCGAAATGTTCGTGCTGCTAGTTTCTGCAAAGGAAAAAAAAAATATTTATATAACAATATAAAATATACAGGGTGTCTCAATTTGCTCGATCAGGCCATTTTTTTCAAAATGTATTTATGCTAGGGTTCTGAAATTTTCAGGGTTTGTTTGTTAGGTATGGAAGGCTTTGGTTACTAAATTTCAGAAAAATCGAACGATTTTGTGCCGTTTTGGAAAATTTATTTTTTCACCGGTAGGTGTCACGCAAAATGTTTCAATAGAAAAGTTGTAGGGCATAGTCGAAAGTGTAAAAATAATTTTGGTTCGGTTGAAAAAGACCTATTTTTCACTGAGTTTGGAGGTCGGGGGAAAAAACAAGTTGTACTAGCAGGCAATAGCCTTTAACGAATTGTAGGTAACATGCATTTCAGTTATAAGATTTCGAAAAATAAACAAATAATAATTAGCCCAAGTGACAAATATTTTTTAATGACTTCTACAAAATGTTTTCAAAAATGGCACCTTCTGATGCGATGCACAAATATGCACGATGTTGCATATTGCGAAATGCTCCACGAACCATTTCTGGAGTCACTCGGCGACATGCTTCGATGATTCTTTGTCGTAAATCTTCAACGCTCGTCACAGGTGTTTGGTATACGTAGTCCTTTACGAATCCCCAAAGAAAAAAGTCGAGTGGTGTTAGATCAGGGGATCTTGCAGGCCAACGAACAGGACCAGTTCTTCCGATCCATCTTCCAGGAAACTCGTCGTTTAGATATGCAACCACGTCACGATATTGGTGAGGTGGCGCCCCATCTTGCTGGAACCAGATGCGTCTGTACTCGGCCAGAGGAATGTCGTCCAACACGTTGGATATTTCATTTTGAAGGAACTCCAAGTAGTTTTGACCGTTCAGACGATTTGGCAGGAAGAACGGGCCAATAATTCTGTCACCTAACAGACCAGCCCACACATTTAAGCGAAACTGCACTTGGTGGCGGTGAGGAAATCCCCAGTGTGGATTCTCGTAGTCCCACATATTTTGGTTTTGACGGTTGAAAGGCCCATCTCTTCCGAATGAACATTCGTCGGACATCAGTAGTTAATCGTGAAATTCCTGGTGTGCGTCAGCCATGAGGCAAAACCAATTGCAGAAGTCGAGTCGGCGCTGTCTATCACCGTCATGCAGTCCTTGGTGAAGTGTCGCTCGATAAGGATGAAAATGGTGTCTTTTGAGTGTTCTCCAAACGTAGTTTCGATCCAACCCTAAGTCAAAGCTGGCAGTCCTGACGCTCGCTCGAGGATTGGCGATGAAGTAGGTAAGTATGGTGTTTTCCATGTCGATGTCCTGGAGACCACGACCACGAAACCTCGGATTGATATTACCCCAGTTGTCGAAGTCGCGGACCACTCTAAGAACCGTCGTATGACTTGGTCTGCAATTGGGAAATCTTCGTCTAAATAACTGACTTACTAGAGTAGCATTACGACGAGCTTCTCCGTAAAATAATTCTAGCATATGAGCGCGCTGATCTCGAGTGTAAAGAGGCATACTGGACAACAATCGGCCAAGCTGAGATAACGTTTTAACTTTGAAATGTAAACGCTTTTAATACTACTCGGACAATTGATATTTCACGTTAAAAAACAACAAAAGAAAAATAAGCGTAATTTTTGGTCTACAAATCTTTGTTTAATGATCTTACTCGTAACCACGTCGAAATGGAAGACGCGGTCTTTGTCTACTTTGTCTAATTAGGTGTTGAACGTAATAATTTTCTTTAACAATAACTTTTTGCAGATCTGATTATTAACTACATAGCTGAAAGCATAAGTTCCCTAAAATAAATGTACATGTGTGTTGTGATTATGTACGATTGTTTACGTTAAAGGCTATTGCCTGCTAGTACAACATGTTTTTCCCCCGACCTCCAAACTCAGTGAAAAATAGGTCTTTTTCAACCGAACCAAAATTATTTTTACACTTTCGACTATGCCCTACAACTTTTCTATTGAAACATTTTGCGTGACACCTACCGGTGAAAAAATAAATTTTCCAAAACGGCACAAAATCGTTCGATTTTTCTGAAATTTAGTAACCAAAGCCTTCCATACCTAACAAACAAACCCTGAAAATTTCAAAACCCTAGCATAAATACATTTTGAAAAAAATGGCCTGATCGAGCAAATTGAGACACCCTGTATTTTGCTGATGAAATGGCATTCGAAATTGTTTTAACGTTTGGCATTCGATCTGGTTATAGTTATCATGTGGCCCAACTCGGCGTAATAAAGAACGGGACTAAACTTCCTTAGGACGACGTTATATACCACAATGCCACATCATGAAGACTTAGCACTACTTACATAATAGCTAACTATGGCAATATTTACCCGAAATGGTATGAAGAAACTAGGAATATAACTTTTTACCTTATTTTCTATAATGGCAACAAGGCAAATCTAATAATAATAATAATCAGCTAGGCTAATACCCAAGGCACCACCTTAGGCCCAAGTCATCTAGCGACCTTTGAAGCCATTAATTCAGGTGGCCGGGTTACAATGCGTAGGAGGGTAGTGGCAAGCCCTTCATGCCACGCATTCCAAGTAGAGGTATGGATTCCTGCCTCTGTTGATCGTGGCTTTATTAGAAGCGAGGGGTCGGACATTTGACTCTTTGTGTACGGGATTTTTTATTTTCTGCAAATCTATGGGAACTAAATTCTTGGATTTTTTTTTTCAAACTTTTGTACCTTTAAGAATTTTTTAAAGTTGGCGTAGTCTTTACGTATCGCGTGTAGTATCGGTATAATGAATATTTAACGTATTGGCCTATATTTTGAATGCCTTCCTATAATTTCCTTTATTCTTACCTATTTTCCTATATTTTCCTATAATTTCACGGTCTTTTGAAAATGAAAGAACTTTTTTGTACGTGTCATAATATACTGTAAATACTGCCATTTTCGAACCAAATCTTGAAATATACGAGCCTTGTAAATCCGCTAAGTGATCCAATAATGCAAGAAAGCAGTGTACAAAACATTATCAATATTCTAGGTGATTCGAGTCGAAGTATACCGATATGCAATAATTACCTTATTATTTTTCCCATATTTTTCTTAGGCGAATTATAGGAAACTAAATAGGCTATTTTATATTTAGCCTATTTAGATTCCTATATTTTCCGATAATTCGCCTATTTAGTTTCCTATAATTCGCCCCTAAAATTCCTATTTTTCCTATAAATTTTTCAAAGCTTTTCCCTGGTCACCCTGTAAGCATGAAATTACTCGAAGCATTTTCTACCAGAAGTGGTATATTCCTATAATACCATTCTCTTGGAGTCCATTTACGGGGGGCCCCTGGACGCTGGCTGTATAAGAACATTGAACCGGCCATCGTCGGCTTGAGACCCGCGAGGTGGATCAAAGTTGGTGGTAGCACCATGGCGCACACCGTGAAGGTCGCGTACAGGACTGCTTGGGAGACCATACAAGGCCCTCCGTCTATATGCACACTACTTAGCAGGTTCTCCGAGCACCAGAATGCCGAGAATTACAGGATGATTCCTAATCCAAGTACTAAGATAGTTTTGAAAGCCCGAATTTTTGTTCGTAACGGAACTTACTGGGTACGATTTTGTTAACAATGTTTGTTATTATACAATTTTTTTTACCTTCGTATTCACTTATACGGATGTAGTAGAAGCTCTTGACATCTGTTTAAGCATGAAAATTAATACGTATGGAGCCTCGGGTTTTGTGGATAAATGTTTGATCGGTATTACTTGCTGCTCCAAAATTAACCCACCCTTATTATTTATTTTTTCTCTATAACCATACAATTAATCCGTAAATAACCATTTTGGGACATCAACTAAACAGTGTAAACACTGTCGTCATAACCATACCATTAATCCGTAAATAACCATTTTGGGACATCAACTAAACAGTGTAAACACTGTCGTCATAACCATACCATTCATCTGAAAATAACTATTTTGGGACATCAACTAAACTATGTAAACACTGTCGTCATAACCATACCATTAATCCGTAAATAACCATTTTGGGACATCAACTAAACTATGTAAACACTGTCGTCATAACCATACCATTCTTCTGAAAATAACTATTTTGGGACATCAACTAAACTATGTAAACACTGTCGTCATAACCATACCATTAATCCGTAAATAACCATTTTGGGACATCAACTAAACTATGTAAACACTGTCGTCATAACCATACCATTAATCCGTAAATAACCATTTTTGGACATCAACTAAACCATGTAAACACTGTCGTCATAACCATACCATTCATCTGAAAATAACTATTTTGGGACATCAACTAAACTATGTAAACACTGTCGTCATAACCATACCATTAATCCGTAAATAACCATTTTGGGACATCAACTAAACTATGTAAACACTGTCGTCATAACCATACCATTAATCCGTAAATAACCATTTTGGGACATCAACTAAACTATGTAAACACTGTCGTCATAACCATACCATTAATCCGTAAATAACCATTTTTGGACATCAACTAAACCATGTAAACACTGTCGTCATAACCATACCATTCATCTGAAAATAACTATTTTGGGACATCAACTAAACACTGTCGACATAACCATACCATTCTTCTGAAAATAACTATTTTGGGACATCAACTAAACACTGTCGTCACAACCATACCATTGGTCTCCAAATAAGCATTTTCGGGCTTCAACATCTGATAGGAAATGACATTGCCCCAAACATTGCTGGACTGGTAGAAAGTGATTAAAATCCCGGTGAATGCAAACACCGTCGAGTCCAAGTACGTGGCGTGACAACCGACACCGCACCAATTCTGAGCCACCTTCCCGATGTAGGTTAAAGACGCCGACCAGAAGACGCCGCTGGCCAGACCGGTTACCAACGAAGTGGGCATGAACACGGCCCACGTCGGCTTCAAATTGGCCGCGATGTTGACACTGTAGAGCATCATGGCGCAACCCACCGTCGTCTTCAAGCCAATCTTGCTGATCAGGAGCGGTGGCAAAGCGAAAGCCGCGACGGTGAATCCGGCGTACAAGACGGCTTGCGACGTCATTCCCAGACCACCGTCAATACGGACGCTGCTAAGTAGGCTCACCGAACACCAAAAGGCCGAGAATTGCAATGCGCAACCCGAACTAACTACTAGAACGTTCTTAAGGGCCCTTATTTTGGCCTTTAAGGGAACTGCTTTGGCAGACATATTACTCGCGTTACTCTCCTTTTGCGTTTGCGAAGGTTTCAGAAATATGTATCGTGGGTTGCTTTGAATGGTAGCTGTCCGGAGACAGCTTTTTAGTTTTGCAAATCCCAAATGTGCTTTTAGCGTCTACAGCAGTCAAACATGACTCTCATCGAAAATGTCTCCTTTCTGTTTTATATTTGACAGGTTAAGCTACCGCTCTTGAAAACGTGTAGAGGATACTTTGTAGGAATGAGGTCGTCGCTTAAGTTACCTACAATTTACACTACTACAAGTTTCCCTTACACGTTTCCAAGGGCAACGGTAATAGTAATTGTAGGGAGCTGTTGGCACCACCCTCCTACGCATTGTAACCGGGCCACTTGATTTTAAAGGCATTAAAAGTCGCTAGATGACTTGGGCCTTAGATGGGGCCTTGGCTATTAGCATAGCGGATTATTATTTATTATTATTACTCGTGTACAATATTTGGTTCGATTTGAAAAGTTAATCTAATCTGGAAGGTCGTGGAAAACTAACTATATTTTTCCTCGTCAATAATAATAATCCACTAGGCAACAGCGACTCTTAATGCCTTTGAATCAGGTGGCCGGGTTGCAATGCGTAGGAGGGCGGTGGCAAGCCCTTTATGCTACGCGAGCCAACAGCTCCCTACACTCGCTATTACCGCGTGAAGCGGCCTCGCATGCGCTATTTGTAATCAGACCTGTAATAAAATGGCAGCTCTCGCAAATAAGGATATAAACTAGGAGCAACAAACACAAGGAGAACGCAGCTAGCCTTTAAACACTCTAACGAAGGGTTGTGTACGAATTTCATTGGACGAGCGTCACGAGCCTTTACGCTGAACGTTTTACGGGCGGGGGGGAGACAATTTCCGAATTTTCCCTTCCCGACGGCAGCAGGCGCTAAAGCGTCTAGCCAATGAAAAATGTACACAAGAAAATCCACGACTTTTGACGGGTTGCGTTCTCCTTGTGTGGGGTGTTGTGTTTGTTGCTCCTAGATATAAAAGAGTGTATACGGTGAACGTTTGAAATTCAGTCAGGAATTCATAGCTCGACCTTGGAATGCTTATTCACCTACGATAAGATCTCGCTTTGGTTTCAGTCCGTCAAAAACTAGTTACACTTACGTTTTACCCAGTAGCGGCGCTAAGGGTGGGCTGAAGTGGGCTTTAGCCCCCCTGCATTTCTGAGAGGGGCCACTTATTTATATTAAAAGGGCCACATATTTATAATTAAGAGGCCATATTTTTGAATTTATGTATTTTCTTTATCTCTAGAATTTTTTTTATTGCCAAAACAAGTTTTTCTGGAAAAAAAATCTTTCAAAATCAATTCGTTTACTCAAGAAGTTAGTAGACCATAAACAGATAGGGAGCAGAAATTGAAAGAAAGTTGAATGGACAATAGAAAGAAAAGGGGAATTAAGGGAAATACCCCAGGCATGCTCGTGTCCCCTCCAGATCGGATATAAGGTCAGTAGGGGGTCCAGTAAAGGTGACGAGAGCTGCAACAATATAACGACCTTGCTCTTCTCACTTCCTGGAAAATTTTCGGTTTTTTTTTCGGTTTCACCACTTTTGCGAAATATGGTCAATCCAAGGTTTTCGCTAAGGGCCACAAAATTCTTGGGGGCCACAAAATACTGAGCCCACCTGTGAAAAAACCTTAGCGCCGCTACTGGTTTTACCGCCATTAAAATGTAAATCAAAATTTAATTTAGCACACGTGGTCCCTGTTGGTTTTGGAAGTTAGTGTGATTAAGTTCGTGCAAGAGTACACCGAGATTTCATTAAAAGTGCTCGGAAATTACGCTAACAAGCGTAGGCCGAGTTTACGTACTCTCTACGGGAAGCGTGTACATCGATTACGCAAGTTATCAGCCCCTCGATTATCGGATTCGTCTCAATACGCTGCCCTATTCATATTTTCAAGAGTTGCCACACGTTAGGGAAATCAGGAAAACGTTAGGGAAATCAGGAAAACGTCAGGCATTTTAAAATGGGGCTTAAAAAAGTCAGGGAATTTTAAGAATTGGTAAAGGGTCAGGGAATTCGATTTTCTCTTGACACTTTTTGAAGGTAATTTTACTCTAAATCTATGACAAACTCTCTGATTATCATTTATTTCCTTGAAAGTTTGCCTAATTATTTCCACCATGCAATGACCTTTATACTGAAATATAAGTCCATTTAAATGTATTAGCTTCTGATGAAAGTAA
The DNA here is from genome assembly GCF_980474605.1 of Leiobunum rupestre. Lineage (NCBI taxonomy): Eukaryota > Metazoa > Arthropoda > Arachnida > Opiliones > Sclerosomatidae > Leiobunum > Leiobunum rupestre. The sequence continues at coordinate 47,335,357 of NC_143385.1, read as the reverse complement.
AATATAAAATAAACATTTTGGCCTTAAAAAGTCGGAGAAAATCTCTTACAATGGTCAGAGAATTTGAATCTGAAAATTTTGTCGCAACCTTTATAAATTACCGTTGTCCAATGGGTTATCTCCAATCCTCAGTAGTTGAAAAGACGCCACATTCCCCCAGATGTTGCTGGACTGGTAGAAGGTGATGAACAGTCCCGTGAAAGCGAACTTGGTAGAGTCCAGGTGGCCCGGGTCGGCGTAGTCCGTGGCAATGGACATGACGTAGCACGACACGGAAACCCAAAAGATAGTCACCCCCACACCGTTGATGGCGCTAGTAACGCCGTAAACGATCAGAATCGGTTTGAAATTGCCCATCATGGACACGCTGTACATGATTAGGCTGATCACGACGCAGTTTTTGATTCCCACCCATTTCATCAGTAATTGGGGTATCGCCAAGGCGCAAATGACCACGAACACGTTCAATATCACTTGCGTCTTCGATCCGAGCCCGTCCTCGATCCGCACGCTGCTGATTAGGTTCAAGGAACTCATGAACACCGCGTACTGGACCGCAACCGCGACGCTGATCACCAAAAGGTTTTTCACGTTTCTCGTCTTTGAGCGGTCGCGGTACGTTTTGAGATCGGGACTCGCGTCGTAGTTACTCATTTTGATCACTTCTGAATATTTGAGAGTCCAAGATTTCAAATGGTGTTTCACCTAATTCTTATCTATTGTTACACTATTACCTCAAGTGCTACGTTAGTTACACTACCTAATCTAGAATTATATTATTTAGAGTAGTACTATACAATACTCTTATTCTAGTGATATACTGCATTTAATTCTAGTGATATGGTGTATCTTATTCTAGTGTATCATATTCTAGGGCTGTGGGGTATCATATCGAGGGCTATAGGATATTTTAATCTAGGGCTATAGGATATTTTAATCTAGGGCTATAGGATATTTTAATCTAGGGCTATAGGATATTTTAATCTAGGGCTATAGGATATTTTAATCTAGGGCTATAGGATATTTTAATCTAGGGTTACACTACTTACACTAACTCAGCTTACACTGGTGCTCCACTATTTACACTCGCGGTGCAATAAATCTACTTCTACGTTTACATAACTTCAAAGAACGTTACAAATTCGATACTTTCCGCCGTCGATTTGAACCGTGGTTATTTACAACCAAATGTGGTACTGTCTGATTTCGTTGGACTAGTTACGCCAGTTTGTTCGCGTTTTATTCGTTATCGCACTGCAGTATTCCGCTTGTTGGTCTCGCCGTTAACGCACTCGTACTTGTTGTACGTCTACCCGTACCAACGCGTTTATCATACGCGTATACCTTTACCGGCTCGAGTATTTCGCCAAGGACAGTCTTCATATTTTGTAAACAAATCTTATATCGCAAATTGTTTTGTAAATATACTTATATTAATTAAATATTAATGCTATCAATTTGAGCAAGAATTCACTGACTATATAATGTAGCGGCCAATATTGGAAGTGATGGTGTTTAAAACCAAATACCCGTGGTACTAATCTCTTTAAGAGTTGGATAAAGCCACATTTCCTAGGGGCAGTTTTCCTTAAGTTATACGAGTTTTGCCCTAAAACTTTGGATTTCCACCTAAACATGTCCATTTTAAATATAAGTTTCAATATATATTGTTGTGAAATATTCCTTATAATCGTTTTATATTTGGGCGTATTCATTTATCAACCAATATTGTGGGCCTTAGTTTTCGATTATTTCGAATGCGTTTCGAAAACATCTTCGCCGCCGAATTCGCTATATCCCAGATGTCAAATTAAAGTTTGTTTGCATAGTATAGTTCGGCGTTGGTTCACAGTATTAGGTACATTTAACGTTTAGTAGTCCAAGATTCGTATTTTGTTATCTGTCTTAAATATATTCCGATTGGGTGGTAACCAGGCAGTGATATATTTCGAATGGGGTGGTAACCAGGCAGTGATATATTCTGAATGGGGTGGTACCCAGGCAGCTACATATTATGATAAGGGTGGTAACCAGGCAGTGATATCTTCCGATCGGGGTGGTAACTAAGCAGTGATGTCTTCCGATCGGGGTGGTAACTAAGCAGTGATGTCTTCCGATCGGGGTGGTAACTAAGCAGTGATGTCTTCCGATCGGGGTGGTAACTAAGCAGTGATGTCTTCCGATCGGGGTGGTAACTAAGCTGTGATGTCTTCCGATCGGGGTGGTAACTAAGCAGTGATATCTTCCGATCGGGGTGGTAACTAAGCAGTGATATCTTCCGATCGGGGTGGTAACTAAGCAGTGATGTCTTCCGATCGGGGTGGTAACTAAGCTGTGATGTCTTCCGATCGGGGTTTTAACTAAGCTGTGATGTCTTCCGATCGGGGTGGTCACTATGCAGTGATATCTTCCGATTGGGGTGGTAACTTTAGCAGTGATGTCCGATCTTAGGAGTGATATATTCCACTTACGTTAGCTAAACAATGGCAGCAGCCTGTCTGCTACTTGACCGACTAAATTCTTGAAAATAAAAAATATTGTTCACCCACCATTAGTTTCCATCTTGTCGACTTTCAGAATCTCGTAGGAAATGATATTCCCCCAAATATTGCTGGATTGGAAAAAGGTGGCGAATAATCCCATGAAAACGAACTTAGTTTCATTCACATTGCCAAATCGTCCGTAGCGCGTCGCCAGTTCGTTGACGTAGCAACCGACCGACACCCAGTACATGGACGCTGCCAATCCGTTGATGACGCTAGTACCCGCGAAAACGCCGAAAGTCGGCTTGAAATTCCCCACCATGCACAAACTGTACAACAACATCCCGATTCCGACGCAGTTGCGCGCGCCCATAGTTTGAATCAAAATGGTCGCGATGCTGACGTTACCCAGCACGTTGCAGCCGTATAGAATCATTTCCGCGTTGACCCCGAGACCGTCCTGGATTCGGACGCTACTTATTAGGTTGACCGATGACCAAAATACGGAGAATTGAACCGCGGTACACGAACAGACGACCAGCAGGTTTTTGATAATCCTGATTTTGGACGTTCGATCTTCCGTCATGACTGTCTTTTTCTAATGTTCCGAATTGATTTGAGGTACTGTTTTTATAGCGGCAGCTACACATGTTACCGAATGCAAAGTAGATGTCATTTTGTCACTCTTATGACGCGGTTGCTTTTAAATTCCTCAAATTTTGTTTGTGTTATATTAACTATCTTCAATCGTAGTCTTAAAGGGTGGGGGGTAATCTTCGTACGTAGTGTAAAGAGGGGGCAATCTTCGTTCGTAGTGTAAAGAGGGGGTAATCTTCGTACGTAGTGTAAAGAGGGGGCAATCTTCGTACGTAGTGTAAAGAGGGGGCAATCTTCGTACGTAGTGTAAAGAGGGGGCAATCTTCGTACGCAGTGTAAAGAGGGGGCAATCTTCGTACGCAGTGTAAAGAGGGGACAATCTTCGTACGTAGTGTAAAGAGGGGACAATCTTCGTACGTAGTGTAAAGAGGGGACAATCTTCGTACGTAGTGTAAAGAGGGGGCAATCTTCGTACGTAGTGTAAAGAGGGGGCAATCTTCGTACGTAGTGTAAAGAGGGGGCAATCTTCGTACGTAGTGTAAAGAGGGGGCAATCTTCGTACGTAGTGTAAAGAGGGGGCAATCTTCGTACGTAGTGTAAAGAAGGGGGTGATTTAGGAATTAGGGTTAATTCGATTGATTAATAAAAAACATGCACAAATCGGGTAATTCCTTCCGAATTCTTGTCTAGCATCTGAAATATTTATTTGACGGTGGGACGGGCAACAGCTATATGTCAACGCATTTTCAATTTAAAAAAGGCTTCAGATTGCACGATTAATTTATTCCACCGTCTATAAATTATGTTTAACTTTTGAATTAAAAATTAATTATTACGCGTTTCATAGAAAAACATGAGTTGGCTGATTTTGTACCGTTCCAAGCCTATTAGATTTTATCGCAAAACTATACAAAGATGCACCAAAATTGGTGATAACATTGTTAGTAGGATTTAAGTTTACCAGGGTTCGTACACGACCTGGAAAAGGTCAGGGAATTTGAAAATCTTTCCAAAAGGTCAGGGAATTTGAAATTTTTTCCAAAAGGTCAGGGAATTTGAAAATGTTTCCAAAAGGTCAGGGAATTTGAAAATGTTTCCAAAAGGTCAGGGAATTTGAAAATGTTTCCAAAAGGTCAGGGAATTTGAAAATGTTTCCAAAAGGTCAGGGAATTTGAAAATTATTCCAAAATGTCAGGGAAAAGATATGTAATTTTAAAATACCCAAAAAAAGAGATTTTCTCTCAAACCATTCATTTATTCTACAAAAATGGTCACGGAATATTTGGCAATTTGGTCTGGGAAATCCTGGAAATGTCAGGGAATTTTAATTAAATTTGGTACGAACCCTGTTTACGCGATAAAACTGTTTAAACCAATTGGGTTACCACAATTATTGCTTATGAGATCTACTATTTTCCAAAATGGCGTCGTATTTCAACCAGCTAGCCGTCATCAACTTATACAGAAAATATCGACAAAATCGGATAAAATATTGTAACCTCGCTCGCTTCTAGATGGCGTTATATTTTAAAAAGGGAGTGGTTTAAGTAGGAGATCGTGTTTTTGAAAATGGAATGTAGACTACGTTCTTAGTAATCCTAAAGAAGTTATTGGCGTTATAAGCCTTGTTAAAGCTATGATATTTCTATGGCCAATTTTAAATCTGTTTCATCACCGACCACCTACCACAAGAGGGACATGTATCACTGTTAGTAATTTCTATTGATTTATGTCTCGAATGTGATGCAGCTTTTTCAAGAGCGCGCCATCTCACGGCAAGTAGTCAGTTTTAAAGGTACAAAGATGTGATGATCACGCACGACAATAAAAAATGTATTATTTTTATTTCGTAAAAGAATTTTCGAGGTTGATGCCAGTCCTTCTTATGGTAGGTGGTCCGTAGTTCCATGAATTGCTGGTATTAAAACACTTAAAAAACGTACCAATTTCTGAGATAGCAGACGATTTAATCGGTCTATAGTTTACAAACTCCTTCGTAAATCTTGAAATCGTATGTAAAAACCTATTAACCTTGGACCCGATGCCCTTATGAACTTTAAAATCCCCTCTAAAAAAAACAAAGCTTTTTGGATCTTTTTCTGGGCGAAAATAAAACCCTCGAAACTGTAAATCAGCTGGGCCTTGAACCTGCTCAAGTTTTTTAAAGCGCCAGTCCGCTATTATCCCGAGAGACAGAAAAAGGGCCCCTCCAATATAATCGCTTCCACCTTATCGTGTTAGTTCAATCTAAACCTTGACGGCGATAGCGACTTTAGCGAGTCCGTCGCCACCGTAAACGGACGCTTTTTTGCGTTTCGGTCTCTTATACGTATATCCCCCTCTGTTGGCAAAAAAGTGGTATCGTCCTGAGTGGCTGGCGTTGTTGGCTTGCCTCCAACAAGGTCGAAATAGTACGCTGACCCTCTCGTTGTTAGGTGTACACTTTTTATCTTTCTTTTTTTCGCGTCTCCTAGAAGGTTATTATATAATGAAAGTATTTTTTAATGCGAGCGCTGGCTCTTTTTCCTCGTGTTTTATGTACGGTTGATGCGGAAAGTTGTTTGGCTGGGTGAAACAAATAGTGCAGCGGAACTCGCGTGAACATGATAAATTATTTGGGGCACAACTCATTTTCACTTTCGTTTGGTTTTTTTTCTTTCAAGGTTTTATTTTCGTCTCTAAATTTTTTATCTGGAAACAAACCTGTTTTTGTTGGTATTAAACGAATTATAAATTTCGTTACGACGGTCTAGACCGATTAGGGATCGTCTGCTTTTTCGACGTGGTCGCGTTGTATTATGGGATGGTCGCCATAAATGAATAACTCGGAATCCCCGATTTCGTGACAACTCTCGAGATCCGTTTCCTGTCGTGAGACGAACCGGAAACGGTGGTCACGTGAACCTCCTCCCGCGCGGCTGAATGTGTGTGTTATTCGTGGAATTCTTGTGGGTGGTCTCAGACACCGGAATATATTTTTTACTGCCCTTTCGTAGATGTCGTTTCGAAATGTTTCAGCTTCTTAACTATAATTTATGGGGTTTTTATTCCTAAAGCGGAACATTTATTTGGTTTTCTTAAGTGGTTGTTTTGAGGTTAAATTGTCTTAAGTGGTCATTTGGGGTTAGATTGCCAACCATGATCATTTTTGTTGAAATTATCTATTTTTTTAGGCTAATTTTTTTGTAATGACCATTTTAGATAAAATTGTCAATCCTTTATGGCTAGGTTGTCTAATATGGTCATTTTAGTATAAATTGCATACCATGATCATTTTAGTTTAAATTAAGACGGTCATTTTAGATTAGATTGTGTACCGTGATCATTTTAGCTTAAATTGTCTATCATTTGAGGTTTAATTTTCTGTAATGATAATTTAGGATTAGATTGTATACCGTGATCATGTTAGATCAAATTGTCTATTTTTTGAAGCTAGGTGGTCTAATGTGGCCATTTGCGGCTCAAAAGTGATCATTTTAGGTTATTGTCTAAAGTAGTCGTTTTTGGTTAAATGAAGTGGTGCTATACTTCCTATAACAACCTATATTTTGTAAACCTATCGTATATTCTTCTTTAACTTCTTGAAATGCCCCATTAAGTCCTGATTTATTCTTATTTAGCTTCTTGTTGGAAAACCATAGCTACACCCTCTTTTGGTTCCCTCAGCGCCACCTATGTTCGTTTCGGTCGCCAAACTCAATGTATTTGTATACAAATCTTATAGAATTTTCGTAGGCACTACTGCGTTGTTTAATTGGAAATTTGCGCTATAATCTTCTTTAAGAAATTTTGATCCTATATTTTCCTACATCAGGAATTTTGAGTCCTGTATAGTCTTATAAATTGACTAATCCTCTTTGCCGATAATGAATTTTAATGGGCTCCCTGGTATATTGTCTACAGTTATCATTTCAGGTTATATTGCTATATTATCTAAAGGCGTCAGTTTAGCTTAGATGATCTAAAGGCGTCAGTTTAGCTTAGATGATCTAATGGCGTCAGTTTAGCTTAGATGATCTAATGGCGTCAGTTTAGCTTAGATGATCTAATGGCGTCAGTTTAGCTTAGATGATCTAATGGCGTCAGTTTAGCTTAGATGATCTAATGGCGTCAGTTTAGCTTAGATGATCTAATGGCGTCAGTTTAGCTTAGATGATCTAATGGCGTCAGTTTAGCTTAGATGATCTAATGGCGTCAGTTTAGCTTAGATGATCTAATGGCGTCAGTTTAGCTTAGATGATCTAATGGCGTCAGTTTAGCTTAGATGATCTAATGGCGTCAGTTTAGCTTAGATGATCTAAAGGCGTCAGTTTAGCTTAGATGATCTAAAGGAATCAGTAAATTAGTTTAGATGATCTAAAGGAATCGGTAAATTAGTTTAGATGATCTGAAGGAATCGGTAAATTAGTTTAGATGATCTAAAGGAATCGGTAAATTAGTTTAAATGATCTAAAGGAATCGGTAAATTAGTTTAGATGATCTAAAGGAATCGGTAAATTAGTTTAGATGATCTAAAGGAATCGGTAAATTAGTTTAGATGATCAAAAGGAATCGGTAAATTAGTTTAGATGATCTAAAGGAATCGGTAAATTAGTTTAGATGATCTAAAGGAATCGGTAAATTAGTTTAGATGATCTAAAGGAATCGGTAAATTAGTTTAGATGATCTAAAGGAATCGGTAAATTAGTTTAGATGACCTAAAGGAATCGGTAAATTAGTTTAGATGACCTAAAGGAATCGGTAAATTAGTTTAGATGACCTAAAGGAATCGGTAAATTAGTTTAGATGACCTAAAGGAATCGGTAAATTAGTTTAGATGACCTAAAGGAATCGGTAAATTAGTTTAGATGATCTAAAGGAATCGGTAAATTAGTTTAAATGATCTAAAGGAATCGGTAAATTAGTTTAAATGATCTAAAGGAATCGGTAAATTAGTTTAAATGATCTAAAGGAATCGGTAAATTAGTTTAAATGATCTAAAGGAATCGGTAAATTAGTTTAAATGATCTAAAGGAATCGGTAAATTAGTTTAGATGATCTAAAGGAATCGGTAAATTAGTTTAGATGATCTAAAGGAATCAGTAAATTAGTTTAGATGATCTAAAGGAATCAGTAAATTAGTTCAGATTATCGAACGGTATCAATTTAGGCTTCTAAATCAAAGCTTCCAAAACAAATATTTGTATATTTTGGATGATCATTTTTGTGCAACTGTATTTAATTTCGAAATTTGACTTAGTTATTGAACCCGAATTTTTCATCCTGGCCACGCTAAAATGGAAACCGCACTCCGCGACCTTTCCACAATGATTACGCGCTCGTTTCGGGGTGTAGCATTTTTACGTTTTGTAGAATCAGCGTTTTCCATTGAGCAAAGGCTTAAATCAAAGCGTACGGGGAGAGATGGAAAGAGATATTTTTAGCCTTTGCCCATTACGAGCGTAACCTTGTTTCGGCGCTCCGCGAAGAAGAAAACTGCCCTTCGCGAGAAAATCGATTTGGGGGAAGCGAACGCTCCATCCGTGTCGACCCCCCGCGTTTCATCGCCTCTCTCTCTCTCTTTTCGATTTCTTTGACGAAGCTAGCTCTACCTAGCGTTGACGCTGATGGTTACTAACCCCGAAACCGACATTTTGCCCTGTTATTAATGAGAGACTGCGCTTTACGAGCGCGTCAAAGTGTCGCTGTCATTTTGGCCCTGTTTGATGAACGCTGGTTATTTAATAAAGTGGCGAACAACGGCTTGTGACTTATCTATACTCAGTATTCTTTTAAAATTTATGGACGAAAAATATAAACCTTGTAAATGTCATTTGCATTATGTAGTATACACATTTCTCGGACTTCAGCTTAAAGGACCTAACTTGAAATGATCGCTTTAGACGATCTTAACTGAAATGATCGCTTTGGAAAATGACCAATTTAGACGATCTCATCTGAAATGATCGCTTTGGAAAATGACCAATTTAGACGATCTCATCTGAAATGATTGCTTTGGAAAATGACCAATTTAGACGATCTCATCTGAAATGATTGCTTTGGAAAATGACCAATTTAGACGATCTCATCTGAAATGATCGCTTTGGAAAATGACCAATTTAGACGATCTCATCTGAAATGATTGCTTTGGAAAATGACCAATTTAGACGATCTCATCTGAAATGATTGCTTTGGAAAATGACCAATTTAGACGATCTCATCTGAAATGATTGCTTTGGAAAATGACCAATTTAGACGATCTCATCTGAAATGATTGCTTTGGAAAATGACCAATTTAGACGATCTCATCTGAAATGATCGCTTTGGAAAATGACCAATTTAGACGATCTCATCTGAAATGATCGCTTTGGAAAATGACCAATTTAGACGATCTCATCTGAAATGATTGCTTTGGAAAATGACCAATTTAGACGATCTCATCTGAAATGATTGCTTTGGAAAATGACCAATTTAGACGATCTCATCTGAAATGATCGCTTTGGAAAATGACCAATTTAGACGATCTCATCTGAAATGATTGCTTTGGAAAATGACCAATTTAGACGATCTCATCTGAAATGATTGCTTTGGAAAATGACCATTTTAGACGATCTCATCTGAAATGATCGCTTTGGAAAATGACCAATTTAGACGATCTCATCTGAAATGATCGCTTTGGAAAATGACCAATTTAGACGATCTCATCTGAAATGATTGCTTTGGAAAATGACCAATTTAGACGATTCATCTAAAATGACCCCTTTAAAGGGAGTATAACCTCACTTGTTTGGTAGGGTGCGCTTAGATTTTTTAAATTTCGATATTGTTTGCTTGAAAAAGCCAATTAATCTCGAAGTTACGATATTTTGGAATGAAAACTTCAAAATGTCAAAATATCGTAACTGGGCCTTTCCAATAACAAATTGATTTTTAGGTTTTAAGTGATTGTAAATAATCCATTATATTTTTTAAACCTTTTGATTTTTTTTATTTAAAAAGGCTTTAAAAAACTTCAAGGTTAATTTTCAGGAAACTTGACTTTTCAAGTTACGATGAAGTCAAGCAACAAATAAATCATTAAACTATTGACTAGTAGATCAGTCTCATTTCCCATAATTTTTATGAACCTACTGGTATATTTGAGGTTTACTAAATCAAATATAAACCAAACAAATTCGATACGTGCAAAGTTTTTGAATCTAGAATTTCGACTTGGAAATCACGTTTTTGGTAGCGAATCTAAATGGATCTTCGCGTGCAATAAAAATATATCAAAAGAGGGGAATAATCCAACTTTATTCGGCAGCACTAACCTATCTCCGGGGAGGGGGGTGGCGCGGGGAGTAGGCGGCAGCTGCGGGCAAAATCAGCGTCTCTCGAAATGCGATTAGGCCTTGGGGGAGTAAAAAGCTTCTAGCGAAAATTAGTTCTTAAAGATTCAAAGTTGCTTTTTAAGGGGGCTCTTCCCTGCTCTCGCTCGTATATGTCTTTGTGAACGCTGACGCCGCCATTACTTTTATATACTATTACGCGTCTGCCAGATTTAGTTTTGCGGCTTTTGCCGCCTCGAAAGCGATGCTGGAAATGGACCTTTTTACGCGTTTGCCAGATTGGGTTTTGCGGCGCGAAAAGCGGTGCTGGAAATAGCCCGTACTTTGTAGATAACTTTTTTCCACCTAAGCCGACAGCACTAACCTCAGATATGGGCAGCTCTTAATGCTTATGGGCTTTCTCGATAAAAATGATTGGGGGTTGGAGGTGTTTTGTAGATTTGGACATTTCGGTAAGCCGTTTTATTACCGGGAACAAAATTGTGAAAGCCTAAATGTTTAGGGTTTTAGTTACGTTTAAAAGTCAAATCGAAAACTCATCAGCTAAAACTGACGCTACGATATCTAACATAAGTATAAATTTTAAAATTGAATAATAGACAAGATACTTCATGACTAAAATTTTAATATCGTCATTTCAATTTTAAAATTTTACTTAAATAGCCCATGACTTTTAAAAATAAAACTTTTATTATTAAATTTTAAAATTTAACTGATATTATACTATTGGACCGAATCCCATTGAACCGAAAATTATTTTCGTTTATAGCCCAACATGGCGGGATTCAGTTTAATGGGAAATTTAAATCTGGTTCGTTTTCACTTCGGGTAGGTTAGTTTAGGTTGGGTTGGGTTAGGTTAGGTTGGGTTGGGTTGGGTTAGGTTAGATATGGTAGGCAACTATTTCACGTCGGGTCTTATCAAGGTTATTTTCCAAAATTAAACCCGGAAAATATCAAATTTCAAGGGAAAAAGGTCTAAAAATACACGTCGGTACGAAATAATAAATATTTAAGACATAGTTTAGTCCAAATTAGATATACTATCGTCACGTAACCTACGATATATAAATATGTATCACTAACGGTATATTGAATGAAAAACGCGGTTTTCGGTCGATTGGAATTCGGTTAAATGGTACATTCGGACGAATGGGATTTCGGTCCAATGGTCTACAATCATATTATAGCAGAGCCCCCAGAGGTCCTATAATTCCTATAAAATCCTATAATTTCAAAAATGTCCTATAACATCCTATATTTTTAGCAAAATCCCCCAAAAGTCCTATAATATCCTATAATTTTGATATTTCAAATCCAACCACTCGGTTAAATTGCTAGATTTAGCTATAGGATAAATTCCTATACCAAGTCATTCTAGTCTATACTTTGGTTATTGTTAACATGGTTAGCTACTAGTATAATTTTGTTATAAAATGGTTAAATAGTTCATATTTAAGTGAAAATCAAAGATTTATTTCTCTAAATATAGATTTTGTTTTTAAATGCATAAAGTTAGTAAATTAAATAGCATATATAGTCCTATAAAATCCTATAGTCTTGTAAAAATAGTCCTATAAAGTCCTATATTTTTAGAAATATAATCCTATTTTTCCTATAAAAAAATTGAAGATTTGAGTGGAGGCCCTGTTATAGCCATGACGTTTAGAAATAAAAAAATAAAATAAATGATGACTTAAGTATGCCGAAAAAACATTTTCTTTAATGAAACTTGTTCACGGGATATGACGTAAATTACGTCACTTCCAACTGCGTGACGAAAAACGCGCCGTCAACTGCAGTTAGTGAAGCGCTTTAATTATTGCTTTAAGTAGGTATTTTGAATTTATTTAGTTAAAATTGAATTTTAATTCGGATATTTTTTATAACTATTCTAAATTATAATACCCTTTACAAAATGTAACAAGAATAATTCAAATTGGAAATTAAATGAAAAACTATTTTTAATCAAAATCCATATATGGGGATGAAAAATGTCTGCTCCCGGTAGAAAGTTGCGAAGAAATAAATGCGATAGATTGAAACACTTCTAAAACAAGAAAGAATTCGCTCGAAACCAGCTGTAAGCGTAGAGATAAGAATAATCAACTACGATACTTCATTCTATATATGATTTGGTGTGTGTTACTTTGTGGTGGTTGGGAGGGAACGCTCTGAAAATAACTTGAGGGGGAAGGCGAATGGTGGGGGGGGGGGGGGTTGAGATCGATGGCGGCAATATTCCATTGTGTCGCGAAAGCGAGCACCCTTCAAAACCCTAACAGCCGAAATGTCGTAACTGTTCCGAAATCGAAATTTCGAAGTTTTCCTTTTAGATTTCAATAAATGCTTCTGAATCGTGGAATGCTGTATTTTATTGGTGTTAGTACAATCTGAATCGTGGTATGCTGTATTTTATTTGGGCGAGTACAAACTGAATCGTGGTATGCTGTATTTTATTTGGGCGAGTACAAACTGAATCGTGGTATGCTGTATTTTATTTGGGCGAGTACAAACTGAATCGTGGTATGCTGTATTTTATTTGGGCGAGTACAATCTGAATACGTAGTGTCGTCGTGTGATCAGTTGCACCTTAAAGTTTTTGCGTCCTTTACCACGGCGTTAACAAATAAGTCTAAATAGTCGGAAATAGTTCAGGGATTTCTAAGAATTTGTAAAAAGTTAGGAATAATAAATTTATATCTTGATTTTCTTTAGTTCAAACAAATAAAAAAAAATAAAAATTTACAAATAAAAATGGTTTAATTTGGACACCAAAAATGTCAGGGAAAATGGGAGTAAAATCTCTAAAAAGAGTCGGAAAATTGAGAAAAATCAGTTAATTTGGATCTCAAAATATTGTACCAACACCGTGAAAGATCAGTTACTATTTGAAACGATGAACAAATGGAGCTCTAGCATTCGTTTAGTATATTTTATTCAATAATAAATTTCCCGAAATTTAAAATAACCATAATTTTGTATTTTGTTTTAAAAAATTTGCAACAACATTCCCCTAAAAAATATGTGATTGGAGTTACTACGTTAAGTTTTTGAACCAAGCGTTTTGTCACAATTCGTCTACTACCGTCTGGCAAACGGGGGGTGTGGAAGGCGGTGTACGTGATGATTGTATTTTTTGGAATATATTTAAATATATTTCGGGGTTTGTCCTGGCGGCTACGATACGTACAAACTACTTTCTTTGGAGTCATTTGTTGTTCCCCGCGCGCGATACAAATTTATTCGTAATTTATCCGCGCAACGTTAATTAGGACTTGAATGGCAATGACTTTGTGATACGCCGGGGCCACGTGCAATGGTCATGGCGGAGGGAGGAGAGCCCGAACGCAACCCGGTACTGATCTCGCGCTCGTTCGTTGGCATTAGCTTCACGTACCGACTGACAGATGGCGCTGATTAAAGTAATTTGCTTTTTTCTCGTTTAATTGGTTCGCGGTACGGGAATGGAAAGTTGATTGTACATGGTTTTGACCCGCGGACTAATATATTTCGGTTTTGGAAAATCTTTCGGGGAAGATTATTGTACTCGTTTTGAAAAGTCTTAGTGCAGTGGAACTCGTGAGGTATCGTTATAGGATTGTTTTGATAGATACTACCAGGGCTGTAGTAGCCCTGATACTACTAACTTTGAACTTAAGACGATCGCATTTGATCTTAGAACAATATTAGAAACTTGTAAAATACTCTGATAAAAAACATGTCAAATAACCTTATCAGTTTACGTACAGCCACCTAGCGGTCAACGCAAAACAGTAAAATACTCTGATTAAAAACACATCAAATAACGTTTTCAGTTTACGTACAGACGAAAATCTGGCGTTGGTCCCTACGTGGCTCTACGTTAACGTAAAAATGTTAATATCGGAATGGCACGCGCTTTCCTTTGTCTGCATAGCAGCCGTCGTTGCAATTTTAGTTCGAAACAATCTGGCAGCCCTGTCGTTTCCGTTTAAAATCGTGATACATCAAAACCATCCTTCAAACTGTAATATTTCCTGCGCTAATGAATTTCTCGAGTCCGCGAGAAATGTATGGTCCTTGCTTCTTCGATAGCCATCTTGAAACGCAACCCACATTTAAAGTTTTTTGACAAGTCCTCTCACGATTCTTCGCTAGAAAAAAAAACGATTTTTAATAAAACAGGAAGTTAAAGACAGATGATAATTATTTATGACGATGGGAAACTGCCATTCAAAAGATATATTTCCAGATAAAGACATTGTTTTGTCGCGTCGCTTTTAAGCCTTGGTGTTTCGATAAAAAATAGGTTCCTAAGAGACCGAAACCAGATGTAAGACGAGTCGTCGAAATACGCCTAAATTCAACGGCTTTCTATCGCGGGGCGTGTCGCCATTGTTTCGATAAAAAAGGGGTTTTCCACTTTCGCGTATTTGTTAGGCCTTGGAAGTTGGAGAAGCCTCGGCTAAAACCTGTTGATTTTAGATAAGGCAGATGTTTTGTAAACGCCGTTAACTTTGCTTTGTCTTCAAATTACCGTCAGTAAATTGGTTTTTTTTATCTTGTATTAATTTTAGTTTGTCGTTTTAGTATTTCAAGTATAAATTTTTATTGCTATTGAATAGTTTCCGGGCTTTTGAGTAGGGAGCAAATTTTCTCGCCAAATCGTGGATAAATGCCAGTCTATCACTTCGCTAAGTTCGCTTAAAGTTGTAAAATGCAGGGCCCCCAGAGGTCCTATAATTCCTATAAAATCCTATATTTTCAAAAATATCCTATAACATCCTATATTTTTAGTAAAATCCCTAAAAAGTCCTATAAAATCCTATAATTTAGATATTTTGCCCATTTCAAATCCTGCCACTGTTGAATTGCTAGATTTAACTATAGGATAAATTCCTGTACAAAGTCACTCTAGTCAGTGGTTCCCAAAAGGTGTTCCACGGGACCCTGGGGTTCCGTGGAAAGGTCACAGGGCAGGGTTGCCACACGTCAGGGAAATCGGGGAAAAGTCAGGGAATTTAAAATGGGCCTAAAACGTCAGGGAAATGTCAGGGAATTTTAAGAATTGGTAAAAATTCAGGGAAAAGTCAGGGAATTCAATTTTATCTTGACGCTTTTTGAAGGTAATTTAACTCTATAGATCTATGACAAATTCCACGATTATCATTTATTTCCTTGAATGTTTGGCCAATTTTTTCAACATTGCAATAACCTTTTTACTGAAATGTAAGTTCATCTAAATTTATTAACTTCTGATAAAAGTAAAATATAAAAGAAAAATTTTGGCCTTAATAAGTCAGGGAAAATCTCTTAAAATGGTCAGGGAAAACAGGGAATTTGAATCTGAAAATTTTGTGGCAACCCTGCAGGGGTTCCGAGAATTCGCAGCGCGGTCATCTTTGGTCGTTTCAACAGTCTTCTAAGATAAGTAAAAAAAATGAGTTGGGGTTCCGCCAGTATTAGCTGCATAATTTAGGGTTCCATAGCAAAAAGAAATTGGGAACCGCTGCTCTAGTCTATACTTTTGTTATTGTTATCATGGTTAGCTACTAGTATATTTTTGTGATGAAATGGTCGAGCGGAAATGGTTCAATAGTTTCTATTCTTCAAGTGAAAATCAAAAATTTATTTCACTAAATATAGATTTTATTTTTTAAATGCATAAAGTTAGTAAATGAAATAGCATATTTAGTCCTATAAAATCCTATAATTTGAAAAAATAGTCCTATAAAGTAAAGTCCTATATTTTTAGAAATATAATATAATTTTAAGATTTAAGTGGGGGCCCTGAAAATTCAAAAATTCCACTGCGAAGAGATATTAACTATAGATAAAGCCTATTTTCCTGGTGGAACTGTATTGCAAAATCAATATAAAACTGCCTTCGTCCCGAACTACTTTTTTCTTACCAAAAGTCTTTCGAAAAATCCATCGGAACCAGCGTAGATACATGTTTTGAGCGAATAACAGCGAGATAGCTAAATGACTATACTACTTCTCTAGTAGTAATTCTGCTAAATTACTCGCTAACCAATAATATATTACAATTTGGTCAGATGTGTTTCCAAGTTTTCAATTCTGGTATTTCTTGGGCGTATCTTTGACTGTACAAAATGCTTACCCCTTTTAACCTTTACATAGTCTGACACCCCCCTGACCAGTTTCTCTCTACGCCACTGGTTCGAGATAGGGTAGCTATTGTGGTCTTTTGACACCATTTTAGATTTTTCAGTTTCTTGAGTGTAGTTCCATTTTAAAAGATTTGCACATGAGCAGACGGAATAAAAACCGCGTGTTACATTTTTCGCCGATGTATGTCGCCAGTGTTACCCACAATTTATGTAAATATTTCAATGCGGAGTTTAAACCTGTTTAAAGAAACGTAACTCGGCTTGCAATAAAAAAATATTAAATTATTTTTTATATTGAAAAATTAATGAAATAATAATATAAATAAAAATATTATAAATAATTACAAATAATATTATTGTACAACTGTGCCCCTACCGTAGAAATCGGAAAGTGTTTCGATTCTAGGACGATAATATATAATTCAATTTTGAAGGACCAAAGGTAAATACTGATTTAATAATATTGGAACTTCACTCAGGAGGGGAATCGTATGCTTAGTGATCGAATTTTGAGTAAACACACTACACAGAAAGTTTAATCAGAAAGCCATCAGCAGTGGCGCGCAATTTAAGTGTTCCAAGTCCCCCTCTCGTAAATTTGTTAGAGATTCGGGAATTCCAAATTTCCCGTGTTTACCTTTTTTAATGAAACCCCGAATTATTAAACTTATAATTTGTTTTCCTCAACTCGTATTGGTTAGCTTATTTCCTCGTAAGCTTCGGGGTATTATTACTAATCTCGTTCCTAGATGGCGCGTGTCATAAATATTGGATTCCGCGGGAGCTTATAACAACTGAATTTCTCAGAACTTGGGTCCAATATTTATAACTTTCCTCCAATCATGAATAATGCGAAGGATTTGCTACGTACTCCGTGCGCTAATTCAACGAAACAGATTAAATTTATAGAAATATTTCACTAGATGGTAGCACGTTTTATTATCGTTATCTCGGAAGAAGCAGAATATAGTTTTCTTTTTTTTTAACTATTTAAGGCCCTAAAACACGGTGGTGAAATGCCTAGATCCAAACAAGGTATTTTGTAATAAATTAGGGTCCTTGAATATTTTTAAAGGTTGGTTTTCATTAGGGTAAAGCTGGCGAAAAACGACGCAAAAATATATATTAGGCCTAAAGGATATTTTTGGGTCTACGCCGGTCTGAAGTTTTACCCATTGAGTTGGGAATAAATAGAGGTACAAATAAATCTGGCTAGCGCGGGACCAATTTCGTTCAATATGGAGACTTTTTAAACTATATCGTTCAACCGTGGCGGCATCTGTCTCTAGTGGTGGCAACTATATTGCAATTGAATTTTTGCGCGAATCATATAACTTTACAAAATATAGATGGCGCTACCGCCCAATTATAAAGATGAATATCGTACAGTCTTCTCAGAACAGGTCCCGCGTAACCATGGCAACCGAAATGGTAATTGTAATTCTAGCAGTATTATTCCCAATTCAATGGTTTTACCCAGAGTAAAAATCAGCCTTTAGGCTTAACTGGTTTTTGGCGTCCGACGCTTTTACCCCGAGTGAAAATCAGCCTTTATGCTTAACAAATTTTTTGCATTGGACGCTTTTCCCCGAGTGAAAATCAGCCTTTATGCTTAACAGATTTTTTGCATTGGACGCTTTTCCCCGAGTTAAAATCAGCCTTTAGGCCTTACAGATGTTTGCGTCCGACGCTTTTCCTGGAGTGAAAATCAATCTTTCGGCCTATCAGATTTTTGCGTCCGACGCTTTTCCCTCAATGAAAATCAGTTTTTAGGCCTAACCGATTTTTTGCGTCCGACGCTTTTCCCCGGGTAAAATCCGCCTTTAGGCCTAACAGATTTTTACGTCCGACGCTCGCCATCGTGACGTTTTGGCCATAGTGAAAACCAGCTCTTACCGAATTAAGATCGCTAAAAACGAATTCACAGAAAAGGAAACTGTTGAAGAGATAATATAGGCCTCGTATTTGCAGCATCTGGATGCACTATAAGTTGTAAACACGCTCCCGGTTTGGAACAAAGAGGGAGAGGTCTCTCGCGTCCTAGGCATAGAGCTATTTTATTGCTTTCACCGACTGGGCTCGCTGGTGTTCGTTTAACATTCTTCTTCCTCGGCTAATAAATTTCGCGTCCCTTTCGCTGATTGGCTCCGCTCTGGCATCGCGCGCATCAAAGGACTCGCTATCATTCCATTTACGATGACTTTTATTTACCGACGGTGTTTTTACGACGATAGTCTGTGGAAATGGTATGGTATCTTTATGTCTATCGCGCCGTCTCGGCTAACATTCAGTTCGAATGCATCAACAAAGACTAGAGTAAGCCGCTTTCAAACCGTTTTTTTCCTTTAGTTTTCCAATGGAATATTAATCATTAATTTTAAAATTTTGCTAGGTCTTATATTAATCATTTATTTAATAATAATATAATTTAACATATTTGCCGTCAGATAAAATTAGTATACACTTATGGTTATGTGTTAGGAGACGATTTTTCGATCTTGAACATACTGGCTTTAAATAGGATGTTCTGTGTTTTGTATTTTAAACTAAATCCGTATTTGAAAGCGCCATCTAGTTTTCAAAACTTTACAATCATTCAACGCCGTGCGTCTCTACTGTCGGTTAAAACTCAAGCTATACCCACAGCACCCCATGCTATTACAATAGATGTTTCTATAAAAAAAATATAAAATGTTATCATACGACACAAGACAGAGCTTTATTAGTATTCGCGACAGAAACGAGTCTAGATGGCGTAACGGCGCTAGCTGCTCCGAGGTAGAGCCTATGATCTACAGACAAATGAAAAAGTCGTAAGAACGTTTTTTCTGAAATAAACTTATTGAAATATAAGCAAAAGGATTATACTAAAATGCAAGTATCACTATTTATGAACTCAAATTTACGAATAACGACGAGGAAAAACTATTAGCGTCTGCTTTAGCCGCTACCTATCTAGGTTTCAATGGCGAACCAAAGGGGGCGTAGCGATAGTCTTCGGTCGCGAATAATCGTAGCACGCGCACTAGGAAATCCGTAATTCCTCCCTACCCTATCACGCGCTCCTAAACATTGAAACAAGAAAGCCAAGTTAGTTTAAAGAAAGTCCCATTACCATAGTTGCATTTTAAATCGCCGCTATTTGTGACCATAGCACAGGTGCAAGAGGGAAATTTCTTGTTCTTAATGTTTCTCGAAATCTAGAGCCACTTAAAGATGTAGCGAAAATGTTCTTTAAGTGTCGCTAGGCGAAACTCTCCGTAATGACAGCAGGGCTCATCCTCCAACTCGCAGTCGTTTAAATACGTTTCCCCCACGCCGCTCGTAAAATTCCTGCGCCTTCCCTATCCCCGTAAATGAATGGACTCTTCCGAAACTCGTCGATGGCGGTGGGGGGGTTGGTTTACGATTTGCCAAACGTGCACCCCCCCGCTCTCCTCTCTGTGGCAGTCAGCTGCGTCCGTGACGCCGAATGTCGTTTACCGAGTAACCGAGGGCGTTAATCTCTCGTGACGTAATCACAACATTGGGAGAGGGGATTTTCTTTCTCTTCCTTTCGCTCTCTCCAGATTGATTTTTTATTTGACCGAGTGGCGCCATCTAGACAAGATTTATGGAATCTTAATTGGCCTAAATTATATAAAACGTATTTTCATTTTATAGTTTTGATTGCCACGCTTGACGGATTAGGTTAGTCGGCGTGTCTACGCCTTTAGACGCTAGTTGTCTGAATTGTCGACGCCGATATTCTTAATTGCTTTTCAAATAATTATCCATTGCTAATGGGATGTTTGCTTGTTAGTGTAATACGTTTTGCCGAGATAAACCTAGCTTTAAAAATGCAGTAAGCTTCCAACTAAGCTGTACAGTAAGCGATCATTTGATAAAAATTCAAATAGTTACATGTAGTGTAGTCTGAAACTTTATATTTGTTAATATCGCGAGTGCTACTTTACTTATTCAGAGCTAGACTGGAGATTACTCGTCATATAAATTAAATTCTTGCCCTATAATATAAGAGGGTATGACAATGTAAATTTTAATTTTCCAAGTAAAATAATACTTTTTAGTAAAACAAAATATTTTAGTCAAAATAATTAATTAAGAAAAATAGCAATAAAATTAATATTTACTGAAAAGAATAACAATATTAAAGAAAAATATTTATAAACCACATTTTTATTTCAAGTAGGGTCAATGGAGATAAGTGTGATCAAAATATTTTTATTTTGGGAGTTTACTTGAAATTTCTCCTAAACTAAAAATAGCACGCTTTTAAGAATTGGTACCATTAATAAAATCTCTAAATACAAGTAGAATAGTATACCGTTTTTTCAAACTAAAAGTTTTAAAAACTAAATTTTAAATTAAATTAATATTGAAAATAATACAAAATGTGTATGATTAAGTATATTTCAATATCCATTCATCAAATATTTTACTATAATAATAGGGGGTGATCACACTTACTCCCTGACAGGGTTCATACACGACCTGGAAAAGTCAGGGAATTTGAAAATGTTTCCAAAAGGTCAGGGAATTTTAAAATTTCAGTTTCTCAATGCAAGTTTCTTTTTCTTTTTCAGTAAAAACTGAGGATTACTTCGATGCAGGGGTGATGGAACACGTCCGACATAATTTGATGGAAATGGAACGCAAAAGTAGTTTGGACACTATTGGAGCTTCCAGGATAGTCAACTTTCACAGCAACGTACGTTCGACATCGGCTAAATTTTTAATCTCAAATAAAAGGTCAAAAGTGACGTAATTATCCAAAAAGTATGTCCAGTGCCCCCTCATAAAAGGTGTGCTGAATTAGCGGCACTTCTTGGCTAGCGACTTTCTCTCGCTAATAAAACCTATTTCATTGACATATTTTTGGTAATAGTCACTTTTGCAAATATTTATAGACGTCGAGTTTTGAACCTTAACTTCTATTATTTATGAAACTTAACCTTAGATTTGTTACCCTTTAATACTATAATGAAGTTGCAGCTCGTATCACCGTTGAAATTATTCCACAACGAAGCCACTTCATTAATATAACCATGAGTAATGTAAAAATAAGTATGACACGTTACTATTACAAGTGATTTTAATTTATAATTGTTTTCGAACTGATTTTCTCAGTTATTACGCAATCAAGGTTTAGTTTTAGTGTCAAAAATATTCCAAAGCGAAATATACGATGATAAAATTACTTAGTTCAGTTGCAAGTCCCACTTCGGAGCTGGGCGATAGTGTTGGTGTTGAAAAAAGGTTTTATTGTCCAGACAAAATTTTCTAAGCCTACTACTCAGAGCATCCAAAATTATCATTGAAACAATAGTAAGTGTCGTACTTATTATGACGTTACTTATGATATAACTTACCCCTATGTCATAAAACACGCGAAACTAACTAACCCTATCATAAGGTTATCCCTTTAACATGGCGATCTATGTCACTACACCTTTATTTAGGGGTAATAAGTTATATTTTTATTACAAGTTGCAGCTTCAGTTAGCAATTTTTAAAGGAGCTATTAACCTCTTTGACATAAGGAAAAATTATCAAACGTACTTGATAATCTTAAAGGTTTCAAAAATAAAAATTGCTCTTTTTTTCGGTTAAATAATGTCAAATTGGCCTTTTCAGTGTATACAGAGCCACGTATCGGACAACACGAGAAGCTCATAACCCGCGGACGCTTTTGATTTAGCAGATGATGAAGTTCTCGCGTTGTCCGCTACGTGGCCTTATGTAAACTGAAGTAGATAATTATTTAATCGAAACGTAAATTTGGCTATTATATAAACACTGGTTTCGTTTCTGACGTTTTAAATTATATTTATTTGCATTAACAATCTAGTAATCGTTCTACCAAAGATAAAATAGAACTCCGTACTCTAGATTGGAATTTAGAGAGCTTCTCCGATTGACGGTTACATCACGAAGCGATTACCCACTTCGGGCACGTGACCTCCGAGAAATCGTCCTCCGTCGATCGCTGTTAGCCACTATCTATAGTTGGTTACCATGGTAACTAGGGAGCTACATTTTGCGGAGTTTCGGCAGGAAGTGGGTAAACGCTATTGGCAGTGATTTTTAACCTAGGGTACGAGGTTTATATTATCTTTGATTCTATTTACAAAGAAAAAACTACTAGCTTGTCCTTACACGAAAAATATACTTCAAACTACTATGTAGTAGAGGTTTAAAGCCCCTTTAAGAGTGTATGGGTGAATCGAAATTAGGCTTACCAAAGTGCACGAGTAATTGTCACGCATTAACTTTCATAGGTGAAGACTTACAAGATTTGCACAAAACAACCGAATGATATACTTCAAATAGTGCGAAATATTTCAGCTCTGTTATAAGTGATCAATAATAAACTTAAAAGCCTTTTCACACGAGCCAAATATGTGGCAAAATATTGACCAATACGGTTCACAAAACGAGTTGCTCTTTCCACAACTTTAAGTTGACCACGCTTGCTTTCGTTGGCCAAGTTTTGGAGAATGGCTTTTGGGGCCGAGGCTTATCTACAAATATTAAAATCTAATAATTTTCGTACACATCCTTTTGATTAGACCAAACTAAATTATATTATTATTAAATACCTTTATTAATATAAATTTACATATTTTGTTGTAGAAGAGGTATTTTTTTTAAGAATTATGAGTAATTTTCTTCGCGGTTTTCACGCGCGAAATCGAAAGCGCAACGTGCTCATCAACAACAGAGTTTCCAGGTAAAATTGATGGTATACAGCCCAATTGGAAATTAAACTTGCCCTAAAAAACGACTACCATCCAGTGGCGTAGCTGGGGGGGGGGGGGGAGCGGTCCGCCCCGGGTGCCACCCGTTTGGGCGTTATTTGGGGGTGACGTGAAAAAAATAAAAACTTACCCAAACTAGAGTCTAGTAAGTAGCACACCATGATATCCGCCCCGGGTGTCACCCATGCTAGCTATGCCACTGCTACCATCGAAAATGTTTTTTCACAAAGAGCCCAAAATTATAGGCAAATTTTCACGAAATAGTGGAAAAGTTATAGAAATAATAACTATATATATAATCAATAACAAACCAAAACATGTATAATTCTGGTTTTTGTCAGAATTGCGATCTAATTTTAGGGTAGTTTACATATTTATATAATTATTCTCTAGGCAGCCACTATTTGGTGGAAACCACAAAATTCGCCGCCGCCCTACCCTTTTCCCCCCCGCAATGAGCTTTGAAAAGGACCCCAATCGGGCTAAAAAACCGCCCAGTTGGCAATTCTGATCAACAAAGCTGTGCAAAAATGTTGCCTCGTTCATGCTATGGTTTTATGAAACGCTGTTTTAATGGCTTTAATGTTGAAAGTGCTATTTATGATCACTTCTTACGAGACTGTGTTACCTCCCAATTACTCGCAATCACCTAATATGGCAGTATTCAAGTTAATCCTAAGCTCGCTCACGACAGGATGGAAATCTATTTGACAAACTCGATTTACTTACTACAGGGTTGCCACACGTCAGGGAAATCAGGGAAAAGTCAGGGAATTTAAAAATGGGCCTAAAAAGTCAGGGAAATGTCAGGGAATTTTAAGAATTGGTAAAAATTCAGGGAAAAGTCAGGGAATTCAATTTTATCTTGGCACTTTTTGAAGGTAATTTAACTCTAGATATATGACAAATTCTACGATTATCATTTATTTCCTTGAATGTTTGGCTAATTTTTTCAACATTGCAATAACCTTTTTACTGAAATATAAGTCCATCTAAATTTATTAATTTCTGATAAAAGTAAAATATATAAGAATAATTTTGTCCTTAATAAGTTAGGGAAAATCTCTTAAAAAGGTCAGGGAAAAGTCAGGGAATTTTATCTGAAAATTTTGTGGCAACCCTGTACTATCTCTACAGTTATAATAATAAAGGCCCTATAAACCTCGTTGACGCTTGGATTTCGTAGTTCACAAGATAGTCCACAAAACGAACTTAGCGCTGTATGCAACCTCCGGTTTACGAAAGCGAGCCTATTTTTGCTCGAGATCAAAGCCAATTGAAAATTAAAATGCTCTCGTAACTGACGCTAATTTCTGCGAAATTATGACAAATTATGGCATCCAAACGTAAAATTGACTTTTATAAACAATCCAGGGTTATCTGATTGAAATCAATTTATATTTTTTATTAAATCATTGCTTTAAAGCAACAGTCGGCTCTATCATTGCCACCTGTATTATGATAAGGCCCTTGTTATTAGAGATGGCAATGAATCTCCGATTCTTTGAAGAAACGGTTTTTTTAGAGCGTGGTGCCATCTATTAATGAAAAAAGGAAGCTAGAATTGAAAATAGTGAGCCATTGTAGAGTATTATAATTAGACAACTTATACTCTACTTAGTGGACTTTAACCTAAATTATATATCCCATATAAAATATATTGTTAATAATTACTATAATTGAAGCTATCGTCAAATTTACAAACGAGCCAATCAACGCGAGGGGTACTTTTATGTCCCGCCTTTTGGGTCAAAATGTAGCGTAATCATCTTGTTTTGATTTCCACTCTAGCGACATCTGTTGAAAAAAGAGCCACTTCACGTCGAGCTGACACTTGCTTTAATAGCTTATTATACTTAAACGTATTTATGAAAAATTATATAAACAAAATTTAGATTTAAAAAATCGACAACCCTGAAGGTACTTATTTTAAATTTGAAGGACCAAACGCGTTTACACGTTACTTGGTTTTCCTCCAGTCAATAAAGAGAGATAAACTAGTAACTGGTCCTCGGTAGCTGAAACGTAGTGTTTCGTCTATGTAGGCTAGGTTTATGGGAACTTTAATGGTAGAGCAATTTGCTAAGGGTACCATTTGCCCGGTCTTGAAATTAAATGTAGGTACACTTAGCTATGGTAACTGTCGAGTTTTCAACTAGATTTTACCCTTTCAAAGATAGTTTGGCATTCTTTTTAAGCAAGACTGCATTCATAATAAATATGTATAAATATGAGTTTAATTAGCAAAACCAAAAGTTTAGAATTATGTTTCACATAAGTTCCAAATCTTGTCACATTTTTACGCCTAATAATTAGTTAAATTTAATATTTTTGATGGATCAACGAATTTCATCTTCCTGTCACCAGGCTGTAAAGAAGCTAAATACGTTTAAACAAGCCTTAGCACGTGTTTAGTAGACGAATGTTCTGTTTAGTGTCTACTCCGTTTAAGTTGCGTGTTTTTCTCGCTAGAGGCGATTATCATTTTGGATATGACGTCGCTAGTACGTCACTCTACATATAGCTAATTATTTAGACTAACCAGTTTTTTTGGTTTATACAAAGCCACAGCGACCTAAGCTAGAAGTTTAAACTTTCGTCTGCTAAGCATACGCATTGTGTTCAAATACGTCTGTTTAGAAAACGAAAATCCAGCAGTTTTTCAGCTTCTCGCGTTGGTCGCAACGTCGCTGTATGTAAACTAAAAGGGATAACTGACAAGCTTATGGAATGTAATTGTAAACTTATGGTTAAAATCCACTTTTGCGAATGAGGAAGATAACAGTGTTGCCACGGTATCGGGAATTTGATTGTGAAAAAACTGTGGCAACCCTGAATAAAAACTTGTTGATATTAACGGTAATAGTTAGTGTAGGGAGCTGTTGGCTTGCAGGGCGGGCCACCACCTTCCTACGCCTTGTAACCCGGCCACCTGAACTAAAGGCTTTAAAGGTCGCTTGATGACTTAGGCCTAAGGTGGTGCCTTGGGTACTAGCCTAGCTGATTATTATTATTAACGGCCATCTTCCTCATTAAACCAATCGAATTGTTCTTAACAATTATCTAAAATAAATATGAATAATTAATATTTAACATACCTGTGCAGTCTCGCTTTATAAAATACGGTTTTTGAAGCAAGGTATCGAAAGAAACATTATTTGAAAAAAAAATTGTTCATTGTGACACGAAAATGATGAGAATGTGGCAAAATTTAAAACTCGAGCGATTCTTGCAGGTGATAGCGAGGAGAATCGAGGAATCAGGCAAAGTAAAATTGCTTCTGCATTGGACACCGGAAGATGTGTAAGTGTTTGGAATGAATCGCGCCACGTGGCATCTACCTATCTGTCTCTCTCTCCTTTTTCTTTTTCTTTATGGAGTAAAAAATACACTGAGAAAAGACCGACTTTTTGCTACTGTAGTCTTCAGGGCCACCTATTGGCGAGTTTTTGTACCCAGGTTCGTTCACTAGGCTGGTCAGCACATGCATCTTTGTCTTTGAACGTCTTAGAGTAACTGTTCTTGACGGTAAGTCTCTGAAAACCAAGTTTTTCCCGCGATTGAGTTGACCGTTCTCAATAGCGTAATTTCAAACTTGCACTTGCTGTATCGACTTCTGACCTTTTTTTTTTCAATTTTTCGGTCATGAGTGAAAAAAACTTTCACCTTGATGGTATATGGCCGGGTTGATTCTTCGTGGCTAAAATATAATAAGTAATACTTAAATAGCGTTTTAGTTTTACATTTGACTGCTCGAAATTCGCTTACCAGGCCCATGTAGAGACGCAAATTATGTTGTTGCAAGCCCTTCTGACGAATTTTGTCACTCCTTTCGCTGCCATGGGCCCAACGAGACCGCAATAAAACATTGTTTTGGAGATTCTAGCTATTTTATGCTCCGAAAGGACCGAAAGCGTTGGAACACGCGAAAAACTTTTTTCGATCGGAAAAAAAGCGTTAGAACACGCTAAAACCTTTTTCAATCGATAAAAACGGTGGAACAAGCGAAAAGCGTTTTTAGATCGGACTGAAAGCGTTAGAACACGCTAAAACCTTTTTCAATCGGAAAAAAGCGAAAAACGTTTTTAGATCGGACTAAAAGCGTTGGAACACGGCGAAATTTTTTTTCGGTCGGACTAAAAGCGTTGGAACACGCGAGAAACGTTTTGCGGTCGGACTAATAGCGTTGGAACACGCGAGAAACGTTTTGCGGTCGGACTTAAAGCATTGGAACACGCGAAAAACCTGCTCCGATATGTAGAAATTGGCAGATCAGTTTCGAACACTTTAGAACAATAAATGGAACACGCATTTATTGATCAGAGCACGGAAATAGAACGTGAAAAGCTCTCGAAAGCAGTCAAATGGAAAGCGATATAACACTTTTCCCCCAAAAAGTTCCTTTATTTCACATTGGAGTAATATATATATTTTTTAATTTAAATCTTTCAAAACTTAATGACCGTGCATGAAACGTTAGTGTTTAGTTTTTTGGTGTGGGCGACTATTAAATGATGTTATTTAATTTTGGATTGTGTGGGAAATTGGTTTCTTTCCACACGAGGTCTTAGAATTTTAAAATCTAATTGCGTTTCTTCTTTTCTCGGATGATTTTCTGAAAGTTTCCCAGACTCTTGGATCTCGGAGTCTCAACTGGGATCGAACTCGAGTCGAAGTATGCCATTGTCACTGCTGCCCAAGGATACCATATGCAAGTTGGATCCATCACTAGAATCACACTCTCGGGTGAAAAGGAGAAGAAAATGATCTCTACTAAATTTTTATACCGAAAAACTTTATGAATGAGTAAAACAAACTTGGGATATAAATTTGGTTTTAATATCCTTCTTATGTATCTGTGCGTGTATGAATAACACATTATCGCGTGCTATATCAAAAGATTAAACTGATGGCAAACGTAGGAAACATCATTTTTAACTTAAACAAAATATCCACCACCATTTTATCGTTGAAAAATTGTGGTTATCACCGCCATCTAGTGTAAAACGAAACTTTTTAAGTCATTGTCACTTAGTCCGTTTAAAACTTAAATCACATTTTCGATCATCGCCATCTTAATACTGTCTCTATGGACAGTGATTTATCATCGACTGCCATCTTAAGGCATTTCTTTCAATGAAAGAGTGAAAAATAAATCGACAAACGCATCGACAACTAGGAAAAATTTAAAAAACACAGCAATCAAACACGCCATTTTAATTTATTACGCAATTCTTTTCCTAATTATACTTGGAGGGAAAAAAATTAGCCTATGCAAATTTTACTAAAAGGTGCAATGGCTGCCAATTTTTTCGAGTCATTTTAATTTTATATTTTATAAAAGAGTTTCTTTTTTTTTAGTATCGAACATGTTTTTTTTAATGGAATCGACTTTTTTTATTAATATTGCTATATTTTTGGTGGTATCTAAAATAGGCTGCTACTGGTTTGAATTGATGTGTAGATTTTTTTCGTAAGCGCTTAAGTACTAAACTGCAAAACTATCTAGAAAGAAAAGTTATTTTTTTATTTCCATATTTTGATTTTCGTTCAATTTTTGTAATTTATTTAATATCATTCTTGTAAACTGCCATCAGTTCTAAAATCAGTATTTAGAAATTTTGAAATGTTACCTATCGTCATCTAGCAAAATATAAGGTAACATCAAACAATCAAAATTGTTTTTTTAATAGTTCCTAACTATCTTTAACTAAATGATGAAAGGTCGATTCCAACATTAATCTATTGTTCAATGCGATTTTTGTTTAAACTTAAGAATTAATGCAACTTTAGCCGTTAAATAATTTCATTTGGGTTGCCACAAAACTTCATACAATCAGTGCCTTTAACACCATTATTACGAAAGGTGCAAGAACATCATATTTGAAGGGGGGAAAGATGCAAAACCCAAAACTTAAAAACTTTATTTCATTAGTTAAATTATACAAATAGTGCAGGAGCTTCCAGAAGGTGTTGTACTGTATTACAATTTCAAATAAAAATCCTTGTGGTAATATATGAAGCTAATAACACTGCCATTTGCCTTAGCTGTGTTCGTGCGATCATTCTTGTGTGTTCAATTGCTTAAAAACTAATTTTAAATTTCATAAAGAAATTGTTACCTTCTTTGAATTGCAAAACATGTTCCATATTAGACCCAATTTGAATATTAATTTGTGTTCACTTGGAATTTGTATTCAATCTGAATATTATTATTTATTTTAGTCACATATTTATTTGAAAATCATATGAACACAGCTAGAGCACCTTGAAATCTCTTCATTATTATTATTATTATTATTATCAAACTAGGGTAAATGGAACAATATGATTCTGATTTTTGTCAAACTATATTTACAGTATCATACATGGGCTGCAATCAATTTAAATTTAATTCGTGGTATAACGATTTACGTTTAACGCAAAATTGGTTCTTTATTTAATACTTAAGATTAATTAAATTTATTGATTAGCTGGAATAACTATATCATTTATCATCCAACCTGCATTTGTACCAACTAAGCAAAATATGGTCTTTTAGTATTATTTCTCAATTTTTTAAAGTTCTCGGATGGCCAGTATCAACAGTGCCTTTGAAAAAGGATCCATGTGTAATACTAAAATAAGTTTTGACCCACTAGTGCTGTAAAATGTACGAAACCGAATACAATGCAATTATGAAACAAATGCTCATAACTGCCAATAGCTCGTAAATTTTTCAAGAAATGCGTATATGCCAACGGTTTATGAACAATTACAAGGAATCGGACAAAAGACTACTAAAAAGAGACTTTGAAATGAAGAACAAGAATTTACGGAAAAAAGTTTTGAAAAACTAGTCGAAGAATTTTTTGCGCAAATGACTGCGCACTGAAGGGACAATGTTGTGAAATATTAATAACACAATAAAGTATGAAGATGTATAAAATATTGTAGAGGTTTTTGTAAAACTGAATAAAATTAGGTGTTGGTTGGAAGTTAAGCCTTTGTAACTAAATAAGAGCAAATTTAAAGCAATGAGAGTAAATTACTATACGAGTGGAATCATTATTAAATGAAATGTTTGTGCAGATAATTGTTTTTCGTCATTATGGATGTAAAATTACTACCTTTTGCGTTTTAAAAAATACTTTTTCTTTATATTTTTTGATTGGTATAAAATAATTGTTTAACAGCTAAAAACAATGTGTTGTTATTTGTGTAAGCTTTATTGGGAAATATTTAATAACATTGTTTCAAAATTATACCTTTTTAAAAATTGATTTTTATTAAGTTGTCCCCCCCCCCCCCCGATACTTTTTTAAAGTTCTTCAATTTGTCAATACACGGCACAGTGTACAAAATTAAATTCCAAAATTTATTTAATATACGGTGCTGAATGTTCGTTTTTAAAATTACAGACGCCTTACCTATAGGAAACTCTTATACTATCTGTTATGCAACGGTATCAAAGTTTGTAAAAAATCGTATCTTGCATTTGAAGGTACAATTTAAACACCATTTAAAATTTATAAACGCAACGTTCAATGACGTTCAGGTACTAGTGTTACGAATTGGAAATATAAAATGACCCTCTCCCAAAGGAGATTTCGTATTTATTACAAAACTAATTTTAGAAGCGAAAATTATTGATGAGCTATTTGCATTTTTTGCTAAGGCCGAGTATACTTTTGCCACGCAGGCAAGTATTTTTTTTTTCACTCTTATTTAGCTGTGCCGGTTAATGCTAGATCAACTGGTTTTGTGTTTGTGTCAAATTCATATTTTGCTTATATAAAAAGGGTGGGTCTTTAAAGAGTTAATTTAAGATTATTCCAATCGCGGTGGATAAATGGCCCTATATGTAATGGCGTCTGTTCTCATTTAAAATAAAACCTCCAGCTCAAATTGATTATTAAAATTCTTCTCTGGTATCAAATTTCAGTTCTTGTTTTAATTTTTATATGATTCTGGGCAATTTAAATAATTTGAAAATCATCTGTTAGAAGAGTATGAACGATGTGAAACTGAAGATCCATTTCCCAACACAGTACAAAAATTGCAAATATCCGCAAATAACAAAATACAACTTTGGAATTTTTAACTTTTCCGCAATTGAATAGTGTTTAGAATATTACAAATTGTAAAATGAGTGCTGAATAAATAAATTATGCGATAAATGTTTCAGTTAACATGAGCCAGATAATTAAAACTATGCTATTATAATTATTAATTTACTTTGGTGCGATAATTTAATTTTAGTTACAAACTATTTTTCATCCTCAAATACAAGTTGGATTAACAAAGAAATTTACTATTATTTTAGTAACACGAACGTAATACATTGGTCATTCCTGGCTGGCTGGCTAGCCAGACGATTTCACATTCACTTACCAACATTACCCACAGTTTAAACTATTAATTTATAACAATACGGGTTTTTTGATGTAATATATGTTTTTTTTTGGACAATATGCAAATTCCAACCCGACTGTAATAACAAATTAATTTATTTAAAAATAGTTACGTTAATACGCACCTTAATAGTAAGAAATTTTAAGGGACCACAGATTGATTTATTTTTTAGAATTAGAATCTGTTAATATTATAAGTTGTACGTTTCGTGAATTACAAAATAGCCCAGTATAGTTTATAAAGGCAGAGTTGTATATAATTCAAAAAACATAAAATGGCACACAAAACTATTTGCAGATGGTTAAAATTTCATTTACTCGCACTCTATTTTTAGTTGAATCATCTGAGAATGTTTTAGTGTGTCTTGCACAACTGTGGAAAAATATTACTTTTTATAACAGCTATCATAGTATGTAAATAAAAGGCAAATGTAAATAGGCATTTTGTGGTAATACAGTACAAAATGAACATTGAAAAACCCATATTAGTGGCTTACTCGTCTTGTCTTAAACCACAAATAAATGAAGGCCTTCTATGTGTATTATTTTGCGAACGGTATGAAATTTTCATTGTTATTATTTTTCAACCCTTCAAACGTGCCAATTTAAAAAAAAACCTCTAATTTATTTTTGTTCTAAGCAATTAAAATGTGAGTTTACCCGTCTTAAGCAGTTATTTTTTTGTATAAATTTAAAGAAATACAACGGCTCAAAGCCGTGAATTATTCTTAATTTTTTAATTTAAAAGAAGCTCAGAAAATCATCTTCATTTTAGACATTTTCACCAATAACCAAAAAAAAATATTATCTTTGACTTTTACGACTTTTTGTATTTTCAATTTGTGTTGTACATAAAAATCTGTGCTCAGTTTCCTTTATAGTGATTTTTTTTATTATTTTCTATATTTAATCATTCAAATGAATGTAATGTAAGAGCTACTCATATCCCTCGCGATGATTGTTTCTTATGGTGCCACCATTGAAACGTAGCCCAACCCACCCCTGACATATTATTACGAGTGTTAGATATATTTTGTCTTGTTCTTATGTATAATCGGTGTAACTATATTCTTATTTTTGTTTTGCCAATGCATACAGGGAAAGTAATTCCTGTAATGTGTTAACATCATGCCTATTAAAATCTGTTTTTGAAGAGTTACGTTCTTTTATTTATCTGGCTAAATCCGATCGCTACCGTAAATATTATCCTGTTAGACACTCTTTAAGGAATAGGCCTTCTTGTTTTGATGTTGCCGATGCGTCACCAATCAATGACGTTTGATTATGAAAAATCCTAGAGTAAATTTGACGAGGCATCAGAACCGTCCCTTGAGTAGGGCGAGAGGGGCAGGGGCCCAGGGCGCCAAATTTTAAGGGCGCAAAATTAAATTAAATATTGAAAATTTAAAAATTTCTACTACCATTTTGGTTTTTGGCCCATGGTGTCATTTGGACTAGGTACGGCTCTGCGAGGCATTAACCATAGACGAAGAACGGGTAACTGAACCAAAGATAATATAAACCTCGTACCCTAGATTCGAATTCTGATTAACGGTTTTGTAACAAAGCGTTTACCCACTTCCAGCACGTGACCTCCAAAATGTCGGCCTCCATCAAGGTTCCTAGAAAAATCTCTGGGCCTCCCTCCATCGGTCTTATAACGGCCAACTTTCATGATGAGCTGCTTCGGGAACAGCAGCGCTTAATCAAAGTTGGCCGTCATAGGACAATACACCACGAGCTGTTGAAGATTAAGCGATTGCTGTAGTTTATTGTGCGACTGGGTCTGACTGTATTGAGTGGAACAAGAAAATGTATAATTGCTTGGATACCGACATCATAGATCTTAAAACCAAGGGTTTCTCCAAATTTATTGTAATTGAGGATATGAATGCTCACTTGGTAGAGCTTAACGGTAGGGTCTGGGCTAATGGTGAGCTTCTAAGAGACTTTACGGAAAGGCATACTTTCACCATTGGCAATCTTATGAATTGTTGTCAAGGTAAAGTTACTCGGACTGCCAATGAAACCCAAACCACAATTGACTATGTGCTGTTTAATGAAGAACTCTCCCCATTGGTAACGACTTATAGCCACTCTACTCTAGAAGGTTGGGTAACGTGCCTTCGGAGGCCTTAGAGCGAACTATACAATATTTATCCTATTATAATAAGATACTAGTATTTCTTAGATATTCCCACCAACGGAAGAGAATGCAACCAGGCAACCACTGGGGGGGAAACTACAACTGACTAGCAGGCTAGCTGGTAGTTAACCACTCCCATACTGTTATGTTTTGTCTAGTTAAGCCTTAGTTCTGGTAAACTAGCTTAACAATAAACTTATCTAACTCACTCAATAGTTTACTTTCAATTTTATAGGTCTGGAAACTTCTAATTAAATCGACAATCCTTTAAGCATAACAAAGTCTAACTTTATATTTATTTACAAGAACTTTACTTTTAAGTTACATTGCAAAAAAGGTGGCTGATCGGTTCAGTTTCTGGCGCGAGATTAGCGGCAAGGATTAATATATCAAAGAATCTAGAATGTTCTTGTATTCACAAACGTCGCGTCATCTGGTGTTATGTTCTGGAAACATGACACATACTAACTACTGACTCTACAGCTCTGCTTTAATGACTCTTAATGCCCCTAATGCCCCCCCCCTCTCTCTCTCTCTCTCTCTCTCTCTCTCTCTCTCTGCTTCTCTCGTTTTATACTAACTCCCACACTGGCGCCACCATCGGTGCCCTTGGGAGTTAGGCCTGATAAGATAAGGGTTTTGGCCATTTGGCCTACTAACAATATGGCTGCCACTGATCAAGTTGGCTACATTCCCCTCCACTTTGCAAGAAAGGATTTATTTTTTTTAGAATTAAACCACAATATATGGTAAAAATAGTACAAGAAAGTGTGTTAAGTTAAATGTCAAATTCGAGTCCCTTGTCCAAGAATGTACACATCCTTGCTCGGCGCTCACAGCTGGTTTTCTGTCGCAATAACTCGACCTCCAAATCTTTCTGCGACGTAGGGAACCAAAAATCGCGACGAAGGTCGGCTAGCTGACCCCGGTTACGGCAAGCGGCTGCATGACATAAATCGTACAACCGGTGCGTTAGCTTCTTGGGTAACATGACCTTGAAAACCCCAGGAGATGGTTCGCACATCAGGAAACCTTGACGCAATGAAAAGCACTCCATACCTGGGAGTTTTCCGGACTGTCTAGTAACAAGCCGTTCAATGAGGGATTGACACAGCTCATCTTGGCGCTGTAGGTCTCTGAATACAAGAAATGGCAAGATTCAATAACAAAGGTAAATGTCATTAAATTGTCGATACGGAAAGTCAGCAAGTTCATTAAAGTGCAACAGGACTGTGGACAGGAAACGATCAGTCACGATATCTGTAGAGTTAATTCGTAATGGTAAGTCTGGTAACACAACCACACTAGTGTCATCTTGAAGGTGTAATGTATGTTGTTATTGGCTCACAATCTCAACAGCCTACGTTCTCAGATGTCGCTATAATAGTCAAGAGTTCCTTTCCCCTCAAACGGAGGCGAAGAAGCCCGCGGCCGGAGGCCGCCAGTGATCAGAGAGAAAGAGCGACTGAGTAAGAGACGTGAATAACCGTTAATAAAGACTTAAATATAAAGTATAATATGATTAATCATTAGTAGTTAAACAGTTATAATTAGTTATAGACAGGTATATAACATGGTGCCAGAAGTGAGGTAAAATGTGCTAACTACAGTTATACGTTGTTATTTTACACGAGCCTTGTCGCAAGGCTTAAAAAGTTCGTTAAAATTTGAAAGTTGGAGGACGTTTATCCCATTGTTTCATCACCTCTACCGGCAAGTTTTTTTTTCCTTGCTTTCACGCAATTGCTTGTTTTGTTTGGACGATTTACTACACGCCCAGGCTTTTGAACTTTACCAAACCTTCACAATGTCTATTTCTTTCCCAACTCCAAAACCATTTGTTCCGGGTGCTGGTTTGAGTTGGTCTTCTTGGCTGAAACAATACACGATTTATCATAACGCAACTGGGCTATCCTCTAAGCCACTTCCCCAGCAACGGGCCGCTCTGTTGTTATCTATGGGCTCTCTGTCTATTGATATTTATAACTCTTTCAATTTTGAAGAATCTGCCGAGGTCCCTACTTTTGCTGAAGTTACGGCCGAGTTCACGCTATTTCTTTCTACCCGACAGGAGCCTGAAGAGCTATTTGAGCCGTTTTTACTTCGCCTTCGTGACCGGGCTTCCAGGTGTGAGCTGGGTGAACTTACAAACTCTTTCATCAAGGATCAAATTCTCCGGGGAATCGCCAGCTCGGCAACTAAAGAGAAGCTCATTCTCAAAAAGAATCTCACTCTGGATAAAGCTGTCGAAATTTGTAGAGCGGCTGAAAATTCCAAATTGCATATGTCGCAATTATCAGTTTTGTTTGCCCCTGTGGAATCATCGGTCTCGCAGTCTCAACAGCTCCCCCCAGC
The DNA here is from genome assembly GCF_980474605.1 of Leiobunum rupestre. NCBI lineage: Eukaryota > Metazoa > Arthropoda > Arachnida > Opiliones > Sclerosomatidae > Leiobunum > Leiobunum rupestre. The sequence continues at coordinate 47,299,197 of NC_143385.1, read as the reverse complement.
AGTCTGTACATTGCACCATCAAACTCCTCCGAGTAGTTATTCACCTACTCCACGTTACTATCATGATCCTATTCCACCCAGGTTTCATCAGCGCCAACCTTCCTATCGCCCTGCCCCACGATACCCTACTATTCGATATCCGCCTCCCTCGCCTCGCTACCAAGTGTATCGTGCTCAACGCCCAGCTGCTTCTCCACAATCTCGCCATGATTATACACAGGATCGCCCGCCAAGTAATCAAGTTTCGAAATGCTTTCAATGTGGCGGACCTCAATCTCACCGATACTGCCCTGCAGTCGGAAAGCTGTGTTATAACTGTAATGCTTACGACCACTTCTCACGCTGTTGCCCGTCATAGCCACGGCTTTATCATTTATCTCAAGACTACGCGGAATACAGCCCTGTTCCTACCCCCGGCCTCAACGCATATCATCCTGATCAATATCACGGTTCAGTATCTACAACTAATCCTCACATGTATGGTCTTCCTGCGGCTGCGCACCCGGCACTTCTTCAGTCTGATCCTGCTCTACACAGCGTAATTGCACCAACGACTTCGTCGCTCAGTGGCCAGTCACTCTCCCCTGAATTGTGTCTCCTATCTACAGCGTCTACTTCAATCCGACCGCTCTCTACTGTTACGTGTCAAGACCCCATTTTCGATGATGAAGATACCTTGTTTTTGGGCATGATTCATTCCACAAATAATGTCCACACTTTTCCAACACTGCGGGAATGGACGGTTCAGCTGGTCATCGATAGCATTCCGATTGAATTCAAGATTGACTCTGGGGCTCAAGTAAGTGTTTTACCAGACTATCTTAATCAACAACTTCAGTCGCTACCACATACCCCATTGCAATTGTCGACCACCAAGCTCCAGACTTATTCCGGTGAACAGCTCACTGTAAATGGCACTGTACGACTATGGGTAAAGCATAAAACTCGCCGATTTCACATATTATTCCATGTTGTCCAAACAATGGGTCCTCCCATATTGGGGCTTGCTGACTCAGTGGCTATGGACCTTATCCGGCGAGTCGACGCATTGGGTACTCAACAAATTAAAACACCTGCATCGCCAAATACTTTAAACATTTTATCAGACTATCACGACGTTTTCGAAGGATTAGGGTCCCTTCCGGGAACGTACTCTATCCAGTTAATTGAAGGTGCGGTCCCCACAATTCACGCTCCTCGTCGCATCCCAGCCGCTCTAAAGGACTCGTGTAAAAAGGATATAGAACGCATGGAAAATTTGGGTGTTATACGTAGGGTGATTGAGCCCACGGAATGGTTACACCATATGGTTATTGTTGGTAAGCCGGGTGGCAGTGTGCGTATATGCATTGATCCTACAGTTCTAAACAAATGGATAAAGCGTGAATATTTTTTATTGCCCTCTCCCGAAGAAACGATTGCTCAAATCCCTAAAGCCGCAAAATATACAGTTTTGGACGCCCAATCCGCGTTCTGGCAGGTCTGTATAGACGAGAAGAGCAGCATGAAGTTGGCGGCACACCTTTCGGTCTATTTGTCTACTTACGCCTTCCATATGGCCTAGCAAGTGCACCTGAAGTTTTCCAGCAACGGATGCACTCCATATTTTTAAATATTCCAGTATTTTGATGACTTGTTGTTCTGGGCGAATGACAACCCCAGTCATGATGATACTCTGCGTACAGTCTTACAAACTGCACGTGCGTCATCATTGAAATTTAGTAAAGCAAAAATACAACTCGAACAACCAAAAGTTAAATTTCTCGGGTACTTTATATCTTCAACAGGCATCACGACAAATCCATCCAAGGTCAAAGCTATTCAGGCGGTTCGAACTCCTACCAACAAAAAAGCTCTTCTTTGATTCATGGGTTTGATTACATACGTTGCAAGATTCATCCCCGCTCTCGCTGAAAAAAACTCTTACCTCAGACAGCTTCTAAAAAACAAGTTTGGTGGAGTCCCAGTACCAGGAAATTAAACGATTGGTCTCTGAGGCCCCAGTTCTCCAACAGTTTTCGGCCTCCATTCCAGTAGTGCTCGCTGTTGATGCAACCCAAAGCGCTGTAGGTCCTGTGTTACTGCAGCGTAACTTACCAGTCCAATACGCCTCGGCAGCCATTACGTCCACACAAGCGCAGTACGCCCAAATTGAAAAAGAGATGTTGGTTGTTGTATACGGCTGTGACCGCTATCACTACTATGTTTATGGCAGAGAGTTTACCATCCATACCGATCACAAGCCATTACTTGGCTTAATGCACAAGCCCCTGGACACAGTCACGCCGCGACTTCAACGGATGATAATTAAATTACAAAGATACACGTTCACTTTCATCTACGTCCCGGGAAAAGATCTACTAATTCCAGATCTCCTGAGTAGGGATGTCACTACGTCCGACATCGTCAACACCGAGGATATGGACGCTACGCCGTGCATAATGGCTATTGCGGCGACAGCCACACCGGATCGACTATCCCAATTACAACAAGCTACCAAGGACGATGATGTCTTAAACCTCCTTCGGTCATATATTACACATGGTTGGCCTGCACAATACAAAAGTATCCCTGTCACAATACGCCCTTATGCCAGTTTCTCTGACGAACTTCATATTGTAAATGGATTGCTGTGCAGGGGTAATCGCATTATCATCCCATCAAAGGAACGTCAACAATTGTTATCCACATTACACATCATCCATCAGGGTATAGTGGCTACCAAAGCAAAAGCCCGTGCCGCTATATATTGGCCTGGTATAATGAAAGATATAACCCTCATGATTCAAACATGCTCCATTTGCCAGCGCTATCAAAATTCCAATGCAAAGGAACCGCTCCTCCCACATCCCGTTCCGGATCGTCCATGGCAAGTGCTAGCTATAGATTTTTTATCATTTAAATAACAAAACATACCTGTTGATGATTGATTACTTCAGTAAATACCCTGAAGCGGTCCAAACAACTGCAACATCAGCCACACAATTAATTGCTATATGCAACAGAATTTTCTCATGCCACGGTTATCCTGACGAAATAGTGACAGATAATGGCCCTCCATTTAATTCGAATGAAGTTGCAAAATACAACAAATATTGGAACATCTCACATATCACTACAAGTCCCTATTTCGCACAGTCAAATGGCCAGGCCGAACGCGCCGTCCAAACTGTGAAAAAGGCATTGAAAAAGGCTATAGATTCTGGACAAGACCTTATAATCGCGTACTCCTCGAGCTACGATCTACTCCGCATGACCGCTTACCATCGCCATCAGAACTACTAATGGGCCGAAAATTACGTACAGCCATTCCGTTGTTGAACTCTGAACTTGTCCCACACAATCCGCTCTTATTGGAAGCCCGAGCTCGCATGGCAAACAACAAGGATAATCAAAAATTCTATTTTGACAACCATACCGAACAATTATCGGATTTACAGAAAGGCCAACCTGTCTGGCATAAAACCACCTCCGGATGGTTTCCAGCAATAATTGTTAACAAACTAGCGGAACCAAGATCCTACGAAATTGAAACACCTGAAGCTGTACGATACAGGCGAAATCGATGGCATTTACGGCCTAGAATGGTTCTCCCAACCCAAAAGATCTTACCCCAGGCTGTATCGGTTTCTTCTGAGCGACAACTCTTTGCCAGTGTTGAAACTACCGCCGCACAACAACCTATGACCATAGTCTACCTTGAAGATGAGACGATACCCAGACGTCACAGAATGGATGAAAATGTTTGTGTTCCGGCCCCGATTGCTCATCACCCTATAGAGGCTCCTTACAATCCAGGACCTCCACCAGAACCGATTCCTCAACTGCCAGGCGCACCTCTCGCACATGAGTCGGCCCCATCCAATACATTAACTAGGAGCACTTCCATCGCGATACATACTCCTGCTTCCCTGCAATCCACTGGTCATTCCCGAACATCACGCTCCACAACAGCATACGGAGAAGATCTTCAACAGACCACTCCACTGCGGCTCACTCAGACCGGAAGTTTTATTGTTCCAGTGCACACCACACAATCCAGAAGTATAATGAGTACTCAAACGGGCTCAAAAGATCATAGTGTAACCCATTCGACGCCATTACATTCACAGCCTCGTATTGATTATCGGGTCCGAGCGCCTCGTCCCCAGGAAAACGTCGGATGTTCCACTAACACGGAAACTCTCTCAGATCCTCTCAGATCCAGTTCGGGTCGACCAATTATACGTCCAAAAAAACTATTAGACTAAAAATATTCTTATTTTTTTCATTGTATAAAAAAAAATATATATATTGTTGTTTGTAAAGAAAAAAAAGGGACATGTAATGTATGTTGTTATTGGCTCACGCTCTCAACAGCCTACGTTCTCAGATGTCGCTATAATAGTCAAGAGTTCCTTTCCCCTCAAGCGGAGGCGAAGAAGCCCGCGGCCGGAGGCCGCCAGTGATCAGAGAGAGAGCGACTGAGTAAGAGACGTGAATAACCGTTAATAAAGATTTAAATATAAAGTATACTATGATTAATCATTAGTAGTTAAACAGTTATAATTAGTTATAGACAGGTATATAACAGAAGGGGTACAGTCGCGATGGCTGGAGGCTTTGAAACATTACCAGGAACCACAGAAGCATGTCCTATAGGAGAAACTGATACAGCAGCAACTGACTCCTCTTGTGATGACCCCCCTGGCTTGGAAGAAACTTCAGAACAACGGGATATTTCAGATGCATGTTCATCATGATGCCTTCGTCGTGAAGCGAAATGACTGACTTGAGTCTGCTTGTCTTTGGGTTGGACAAATGAATTACCCGCTTGTACGGCGATATCGGTCAGCTCAGGATACTTCCAAACCAGACCGCTTGATACAGTCTGAGTTGATAAATTTTCGAAATCTAATTCGGTCTGACATGATGATTATCGACTGCTAATGATAACCTCTGTCTGACATGATGAATCTTGACTAGTAGCGATAACGTCTGTCTGACATGCAACGGAAGCAACCGTAGACTGAACCTGGCATGCCACCTCGCAAGTATTGACCAAATTAGAGGAATGAGTGGGATCAAATGACTCTGCGGATGACATTGCGACATCGGTAGTTGAGGGATGACTACACTGAAACGAAACTTGTTGCTTGGACAATACAGAGTTAAATTTATCAAATTCTTTTAGTAAACCAGATAGTAATACTATCAGACTCTCGTCTTTAGAGAACACTGCCTTAGACCGACTAGGTCTGTAATGCGTCCACCTCCTATAGGCATAAATTTATCTCAGCATTCGAGCCACCACGCCCGTAATGCTTCACTCGTTTATTGCCAAATGGCCCGGCATTAGGGCCACCAGCACCGTTATGCTTATTAGGACATCTGTTGGGCTGTTGGCGTAATGACCTTCGGTCGAACACCGCAAACAAATGACGTTTTTCTTCGCTTTATTCAAAGCAAGGGGAACCACATTTTTAACTAACTCATTTCGCTTTTGAACTAAATCATTAATATTTGAGAGCAACGATTCAAAATAAGTGGCACCATGAATATATCTAGCTATGAATATACAATAGCAATAGCCTCTCTAACCTCCCGCTAAAATTTGGGTTGGGCTTATCTAGTCACGTGATCAATCACATCTGCTCCGACCGTGTGAGGAGCATGCCGTCATTTCCTTCAGTCTCCTGATTGGCTGAAAACGCTTCACTGGTCTCGAAAGTGGCCACCCAAATCAAATCGCATGATAGAAGGGCTATATCGTAGGGTTGTATATTCATAGCTAGATATATTCATGGTGCCACAGCTTACCACCATGTTTAAAATTACATACGCGATGTATTTAAGACGATAATATTAATAGACAAATTAAAAATGATTACGCGAAAGAAAAAACAAGTTGGCAAGCCAAATTATACCTCTCCTCGGAGGAGTTTTTAATTTTCAATGAAGCGTAACTGTATCCGTGGATCTGCGGTAGAACGCTCACCTGTCATACAGGAGGGCTCGGGTTCGAATCCCAGCCTAAGAAAATATTATACTACACCCAATGGCAAAAAGAGGGCAGTTTTTGGAAAAACCTTTTCCCTGATTCTAAGAAACTGCGTACGCAGCGATTACACTTTGCTCCGAAAATGCGAACGCGTTCGCAGCTCAGACAGAAAAGACACGGTGGTTGTATAACCCCTCCTAGGGTACAAAGTCCCCTCGGAGAGGTAAAAATATCAAAAGAGATAATTGCGAGGAAAATCCGCCAAGTGAACAAGAAAATTGAAAGAGAAATTCTGCAGGCGAGTAAGGCCCAAGGACGTAAATTCTGGAAATACCTCTCCAGGATACGAAAATCAGCTCCACAAGGTTCCCACTGCACTTCATCCCGGGGTTTTCGATCTAAATCAGGCATCCTACTACTTTCTAGTACTGCTATGTCAAAGCGACTTACTGAGTATATCTGCGACTTAGAAAAAGACTTACTTATGACACCAACATCAGATTATTGTGAAACTAAAGTATTGGATTCTCTCGGTCATATAGATCCAGCGAAATTGGACTCTCAATTCCTAAAGTTCGTACTTGATAATGTTTTAAAGAAGCTAAAAAAGGGCAAGGCAGCTGGTCTGGATGAAATTTATAGTGAAATGCTGATTGCATTGGGTCCTTGTGCGAGGGATGCTATGCTACACATATTTAATGAGGCCAGAGTTAGTGATTTTTTGCCCGATAGCTGGTCGGTATCTCGAGTCTTCTTGATTCACAAAGGGAATGGTAAGCTGGAAGATGATCTTAATTCTTATAGACCCATTGCAGTTATATCGTTAATTTATAAGATCTATGCAATGTTGTGGAAGGAAAGACTTAATGGATATTTGGAATTAAATGGCCTGCTTAACGAGGCGCAGTATGGGTTCAGAAAGGGCCGCAGAATTGCAGATAATATCTTCATTCTTTCCCAACTGATAGAAGTATATAGATCAAGGGGTGAACGGTTATATACTGCTTTCTTAGACTTACAGAAAGCGTATGACAGTGTCCGTCATGACCAACTATGGCAAACCCTCCTGAGCTTTGGTTTCACAAAAAACACAGTTTAACAGTTCCAGAAGTTATATTCTAATAGTTCGTACGTATACACGGCGCAAGGTATTACAACTGACCCAGTCTCAAGTCACATTGGCCTGCGTCAGGGATGCCCGTTATCACCAATCTTCTTTATAGCCTATATTAATGGTCTGGCTAATTCTTTATGTGCTTCTGGACTGGGAGCGGATGTGAAGAATTATGATCTTCACTGGAATGGAAGATTTACAATGGAGTTTATATCTTGTCTGTTCTTCGCAGATGATATTCTGCTTCTAGCTAAATCACCCTCCGATCTACAGCGCTTATTAGACCACTGTACCACTTTTGCATCAGCCAGAGGTCTAATATTTAGCCCAGAGAAGTCAAAATTTCTTATCTTTAAAGGGCCTAAAGATTCACTAGAAAACGTTGGAATATTTATACTTCAGGATAAGGAAATTGAGGTTATATAAGAATACCAGTATCTTTGCGTAACATTTTGCATCAAAGAAAATTACTTGGAGATACAAGAGAAAAACACCATTGAAAAAAAGTACGAACATACGTTTCGGGGGGGCATGTGCCCCCTGTGCCCCCCCTGGCTACGCCACTGATCTCCACTAAATCAATTGGGGCCCTAGACCTTTCCCAAAGACAGGTTGGAAGAGCTGCATTATCAGCTGGACCTTTTACAGCCAATACGGCGATCAAGGGAGAAATGGGCTGGAGTGATATGACAGACCGAGAAGCAGCAAGTAAACTAAAGTATCTCGGCCGCTTGAGATTAATGCCCAACTCAATGCTGACAAATTTGGTTTTTAGATGCCTACGGCAAGAGGGTGTGCAGACTAGTCTTCTAAAGATAATTGACAAATTGGTCAGAACCTATGGGCGTAGCAGTACACGGAACACTGCCTCCACTGAGCAGCAGTGGGCGACTATTGTAGCTTCAGAAGAAGCTAAATCAGCAGGAAATATTTGGAGCAGTGCAGTACACTCTAAAGATAGTCTTTCTTTATATAGACTAAAATTAAAACCCCAACCAGAAGATTTTTACGATGGTACATGGTCAAGTGGTCTTCTTTTTGACGCAATATCAGGTTCTTTACTAACTGGAAAAAGGCAACACCAACTATTTAACACCTCAGCTATATGTGCAAACTTTGTAAGGTACCTCAAGAAGATCTATCCCATGTCCTACTTGTTTGCCCTGCTATGGAGGTTGATGAAGACATATTCATATGGCGCGTCCTTAACCAGAAGACTGAGTTAGCGGACATTCTAGGTTTTAGTAACGATAATTCTGATCTTCCTATGGTTAAATATATTCTGACATTCTGGAAAAAAGAGGTGGATAGAAAACGTCGGGAGTATCACTAGTGAATTAGCAATAGATAAGTCTGCTTGTCATCTATATTAGAGGCCTGCGCCGATCTGGTATGGGTCGGCGGCGGCGTTTGACCCAAAATATACCGGCGGCGGCGGCTTACGCCGGCGTTTGTATAAATTTTAGAGCTATTTCTTGTAGTGACAGTTTAAAAAACACGCGACCAGAAGGGCAAGGGCAAATACCAACTCATACTAGTCCTTCCATGGACTAATTAATGAACTTCGCAAAGGGACGCCCCGGTCCCGAATATTTGCTTCGGGCGATTGTTAAATGTGCGCTCTGGCGGCGGAGTTAGGAACTAACTCACTAATGATAACCGGGGAAGAAGGAAAAGGGGTGAGGGGAGGGAAAATACAAATGTACCTCAGCAACTGGAAAACACGTGGGACTGTCCCAATTTGTAAAACGTTTGTTTTAATGTTTTAAAGTACATTAATTAGTCCATGGTCCTTCCGAGCTAGGCCACTGGCCTGACGTCAAACGACAACCAAAATTATTCGCAGTTATGCCGGGTCGAAATTTGGTTGAAGGCTCGATATTGGCTTTTTATTTTTTGATCGTGCTCTACGATAACGCTCTGCAGTGGCGTAGACAAGGAGGGTTCAATGTCAACTCCCTGGGCCTACCTTGACTATACTAAATTGACACCCCCTTCTCGACACCCCACTTAATATTAACCTTCTTGGACCCCCTTTGGCAAAGTTCTGGCTACGCCACTGACGCTCTGAGCCTTCCAATCAGAAATAAATCCGAGTTACGAATAATATCATTTTTGCTGCCGAAGGTTATCATCGCACGGTGAACATACATATTGCTATTTTGATATGTTATTTTCCATTTAAATATAATTTAAGGTATTATGATGTGATTTTATAAACGTATTGGACGTCTAAAATGCAGTATATCAAATGCTTCATTTATTGAATTTCAAGTAAAAAATTATTATCAGTCTCGGACTGGCCATAGAGGTAACCTGCCCGCGATGGCGTGGATCCCATGGACCGTTCATGAAGTGGGCCTCCGTAAACATGGTAGCGTTATAGTTGTTAAAGCTGGGACCCTTAGTCTCCTAGCAACCAAAAATTATTAGACCCAGTCCGCCATTGATTATTATAATGCAATTTTAGAAAACATATCGATAAACCAAGCAACATTTAAATTTAAAGATAATTAAAATGTGGATAAGCCTTGGTTATATTAGTGACTCTCTATAGCCAAGATAGCAATGCTGGAATCTATTGACGCTAACAATTGTAAGTGAAAATGCTATTAATCTGCGTCGACCGAAATCCGAAAACCAAAATTTGACGTTCGACGTCGTGTTCAAATGTCGTTATTTTCGCGTAAATGAAAACCAAGCTTAATATACCAAAGAAAAAAGTGTATGAAAAAGAAACGGCAGCGCGCCGTTCTTTGTATCAGCGGCGGCGTTTAGCGGCGGCGCAAGCATCTAATCTATATCTCATGCTTCTATCCACTTGTTTCGCCTCCACGATCATAGCCAGATCCATGCCTAATCACAAATGTAATTGTTTATGTATGTGTACATATATGTGTGTATATATTCAATCTGGTAATTATACATATATATATATCATTCAAACTATTAGTCCTAAAGAAAATTTGTTGTTTATGACTTACTAAGTAGGTGTATTACTTATTATCATTTACTTATGCTACTGATTGTGCTCCCACTTTACTGTCGGTGATGCCGCTCCGATTCAAAGGAGTGTACGTTACCTTTAACCTTTAACACAATGACCGATGGACGTCACGTGCCGCCCCTGTAGCACATGAAGTCGTTTTAGGGTCGGGGTACGGTCGAAGAGTGTTGTCGTCTCATAAGATTTTGAAAACTTGTAACGTCACAGCTGTAGTGTTTATAGTGGCCGCCATGACAGTTACCCTTTTTTATCAATAGGCAAATTACAATGGTGACGTCGCAGGGTTTCAGACGACAACACTCTATAGTCGACGACCAAATGCCGACTTAAAAACGTCCGAACGTTTATCGACACTAAAACCGTAAATACATTTTTGGGACTATTTATGGTCGGTATGCCGACCATTATCCGACTTAAAATAGACATATTTAATTATTGGATTCGACATTAACTTTATGAAACAGACCATATGTATTTAGGAAAAGCGGATATTTGAATTATTTTCTGACTATTTGATGATTTTCTGAGATTTTTTTTTCTTCAAACGTATTTGTATTCGAAAAACGCGGGATCTAATAATTAGATCAGTTTTGGGTCGGAAATAAGCATTAATATAAAGTCGGCCCGACGTCGTTTCGCAGTCGGTTCTTAGGCCCCTATACCCTATACGGCGCCCGGGCGCCGAGCCCTAGCTAAGGCGCTAGCTACATAAAACAAGTTCGGCAAGCGAAGCTTATTTTATAGAAAGGTCTATTACGGAAAAGTAAAATGTTTTTATAAAGTGGAACACGTGATGGGACAAAACTATCTTCAAACTTGACTCAACGATTCATTTTTAAAGCGTCAAAATAAATAATATAAATAAATAATAAAAACGATCGACTAGAGTAAAACCGCAAAATGGAATATTCCATAACCATATTACCGCGCTTTTTTGTTTTTAGTCTACTAGTAATTTGAATTTTAGCATCTTGGTCTGCCGTTTTGCGAAAAAACCTAAAAGGAACACACAAAAATTGGCCACCATCTCGATCTCAATCCGTTGATCTGTCGAATTCGCAGATCGGGTTTGGGCGATCTTGGAGCACCGAAAGCAGAAAATGGAACAGGCGTATCTTGGTTGGAGCAGATCCGAGCACGCAAATGAAACATAAAATGTTGATCAGAGCGCTCGAGAGCAGTCAAATAGAAAACGATATGAGGGTCTAAATGGTGTACTGAATAGATTTTAAGTTATTACCTATGGAACAAAATAAAAAGAACCCCATCTATTCATTTTCGCCATTCTCATTAAATATGTCAAAATGTATGGTTTCGTCATAGAAATCTCATAGGTAACTAGAATGCTGCCGCCTACGGCCGAGCTTGTCGCCAGTTCGTTTTGAACCTTCAGCCAATGAGAGGCCGTAGAGTGGTTCCGCCAAGGAGGATAATAATCCTCCTTGGTGACGTCATTCTCTCTGGTGACATTAAATTCTTGGCAGAACCACTCTTTGAGCTCTGATTGGCTGAGATCTGGCTATCGTCTGCCACGGCGTTTGGTCCATTTGCCAGTTACACGGCAGCATTCTAGTTACCTATGAGATTTCTATGGATTTCGTCGATAAAATATCCAACTATTCTACTAAAATCCAAAAGATAGGATAACTGATCCAAAAATGACATAAATCGTCACATTCCCAGGTTTCCCCTTTAACATCTTTTATTTCTCGGGGGCATAGGAATTTTTGAATGGGGGAAGGGCGGAAGTCAATAATTTATCTTTTACGAGATAAGTATCCATCTAGACCTTACAATTAAACATTTAATTCCTTCCGCCTGCTCGTTGAGTTTTCCCCTGATGTGGGCGCGAATTTTACCGCCTAATGTGTACACCGCATCACGTCTAAAAATTTACCGATTCTATTACTTCGCTTAAAGATGTAAATATTAAAATTGCACGGCGTAGATATATTTTCCAATGAATAAAACCTATTTTCCCAATGAATAAAACCTATTTTCCCAATGAATAAAATCTATTTTCCCAATGAATAAAACCTATTCTCCCAATGAATAAAACCTATTTTCCCAATGAATAAAATCTATTTTCCCAATGAATAAAACCTATTATCCCAATGAATAAAACCTATTTTCCCAATGAATTAAACCTATTTTCCCAATGAATAAAACCTATTTTCCCAATGAATAAAACCTATTTTCCCAATGAAATAGTTTTAGAAAATCAATATATAACTGTCTTCACCCACACACTATTTTTTCTTCCCAAAGTTTTTATTGAAAAATCAACCCGAGTCTGCGAAAGTACATGTTTCAAGCAAATAACATTAGCAGGATAGGTAAATGATTACTTTTCTCGTAAGATATACAGGGTGTCGACTAAAAAATGAACCAGGGCGAATATCTCAAAATCTGTTTTAGGTACGAATTTAAAATTTGCATGTCGCATAGAGTGTGCAGGGGGAACGCTACTGCGAAAATTTGGATGACCTTGAACCGTAAGTGTTACAAAGTTGGTTCCAATTAGAAAAGTGTTCCACGTGACGTTTTAAGTACAAATAGGACAAAAAGGAAGCCGATAAATGCTAGATGAAAAACAAGAAGGTCGATAAGTTGATAACGTGTCGAAAGCGAGGTTCGGGAGCTGATAACTCTAAAGATACTCGTGTTAGAGTATGAAATTTGCTACACATCCTCATCAGGATTGAGGGTCTTTAGTTTAAAAATTTCAATGACCTTGAACCATGTCTTCAAGGTCATCCAAAAACTAACGCGGGAACCGTAAGTGTTAGAAAGTTGTGACGGTTACTCATCCCTGTTTAAATTGATTTTTTTCGGGAAAAAAAATTAAACAAAGAAATTTACTGGTTAATATTTCGGAAAATGATTAAAAAACATGTATTATTCGAAATATTTGAGCTTTTTATCGAAAAAAACGTCGTTTTCCGATTAGTCTTACAAATTTATCAAAAAATTAATCGGATAATACAGAAATATAAATTACTTGATCAAAACGTGTTACGAATAATTTTGAGAGCTTTATCTATTGAATAAAAGTTAACCATCCCTGACCTCTAAAAAGTTGGTTCCAATTAGAAAAGTGTTCCACGTCTTCAAGGTCATCCAATTTTACAAACTTGAAAAACTCTCACCATGATAAGTTTGTCTAGCAAATTTCGATGTAACACGAATTGGTTTCGAGTTATGTGCGTTTACTTTCAATTTTCTTTTTAACGACCTTTGTGATTTTGAAAAACAGTTCCTCGACTTCCTATAGGTTAAATTCGATCGAATGAAAGCTAACTAGACCTACAATGTGACGTGAAACACTTTTCTAATTGGAACCAACTTTCTAACACTTACGGTTCCCGCGTTAGTTTTTGGATGACCTTGAAGACATGGTTCAAGGTCATGGAAATTTTTAAACTAAAGACCCTCGATCCTGATGAGGATGTGTAGCAAATTTCAGTACTCTAACACGAGTATCTTTAGAGTTATCAGCTCCCGAACCTCGCTTTCGACACGTTATAATTGGAACCAACTTTGTAGTTAATTGGAACCAACTTTCTAACACTTACGGTTCCCGCGTTAGTTTTTGGATGACCTTGAAGACATGGTTCAAGGTCATCGAAATTTTCGCAGTAGGTTTCCCCCTACATCTTGTAAACGACTTGAAAATTTCAAAATCGTACTTAAAACAGATTTTGAGATATTCGCCCTGGTTCATTTTTAGTGGACACCCTGTATATATATACTTCGGATAGTACAAAATATTACAATTTTCCGAATCTGTTATGATTAGAGGCCGCCAAAGTATTTAAAGCCATTTTTAGGGGGAGACAAATGCATTGATTCCCTTTGTTCCGGGCACCTACGCTTCTAAATATTATTCAAATTCACTAATTTTTATACAAATATTGAACATTTTGAATTTGGCGCCTGTGAATAATACGGTATTGACCGCATTCGGCGCTGCGGTTCTCCTTAAGGACAAGGCCCCCTTTTCGGCGAATCATTGGGAAGATACAAGAACGGGAAGTAAATGAAAGTCTCTACTTAAAAGAGCGCGCACATTGGTGATGTAATAAATTTAAAATTACGAAAGAATACGATAATCACTCAAATTCCGCTGCGAGACAGCAAGTTAAGTATTGCGTATTATTCCAGTACCGGTTTTGACGCCTTTATGCTCAGACATACAGCGTTTCGATTACGAAATCAAATCACCAACAAGGTCCAGATCATGTCGAACGGCAATGAAAATGGATTTTCCGCATCATCTCCAACAGATCCACTGGAAATTGCCAAAAAATATGCCGCGGAAAAAGCGGTAAATTTGCATGTCAAGGATGGTTTTGCTGTTGGCATTGGTAGCGGATCAACGATTGTCTACGCCGTTGAAAGGTTGGCAGTCAGAGTCCGAGATGAAGGTATTCGAGTCGTATGCATTCCAACTTCCTTTCAAGCGAAGCAACTCATAAGGGATTACCAGTTGGAACTATCTGACCTTGAAGAACACCCAGAGTTAGACGTGGTCATTGATGGAGCTGATGAAGTTGATTCTAATCTCGATCTTATCAAGGGTGGTGGAGGCTGCTTAACTCAAGAGAAAATTGTAGCTTCATGCGGTAAAAATTTTGTTGTGATTGCTGATCATAGAAAAGATTCTATTCAATTGGGAGAAAACTGGTTGAAAGGGATTCCAGTTGAAGTTATTCCTATGGCTTATTCACCAGTTATTCGTAGACTCGCAAAGATTGGTGGAAAGCCAAAGCTTCGAATGGGAAAGAATAAAGCGGGACCAGTTGTAACAGACAATGGGAACTTCATCATTGATTGGACTATCAGTGGTTTACATGACTGGGCAAGTATAAATAAGGATGTAAAAATGCTGCCCGGTGTTGTTGAAATCGGCCTATTTATTGGAATGGCACACACTGCTTATTTTGGTCATCCAGATGGTCAGGTCACAGAAAGAACCAAAAAAAACTGAAATTTTTTAGAGAATGCCATAACTGTGTTTATTGTACTACTTTGTTCAAATTGTATTTTTATAACTCTTCTCGAATTTTTCTAACAGATTTTATAATGTACTTAAATAATAAACATTTGCTTTCAAGCATTTTTTATTATTGTAGGTGTTTAGTTCTCCTTATTTGGATTAATGTAAGCATATATGTATTTAAGTTTATATATAAATTGATAATGATAATGTTGTTAGTAGTATGTGGCCTTGACTTCCATATGCCAAAAGTCAAACGACCATTCTATTAAGGTTGAAGCTCCCAAAGTTATTTTTAACCTCCGGAGCCACCGTCTCTTGCAATAAAATACACGTTTCATTCGATTTTGCCAGTCTACAGGATTTCTCGTCTCTTATGGGGTCTTTACCACAGCTTTGCATGTGCACTTGCCAAATTTTTAATAATTTATTTAAATATACCAAATTTTCGTGCTTGTATTACTATAATATAATACAAGAACGTATAATTATTATTGAGAGTACAATATTTCCGATTTAAAATGCACGTGATATCATTGATGTTTAACTGTTTTGGCGGTATTTGCTTTAAATTTGTGCGAATTTATGTGGCAACTCAGAATTAAGATGGCTGCTGTCACGTATACACGTCAACTAAAATACGTAATTTTGCAAAAATAAAATTGACGCGTTGCTTTTCATATCGTTCTAAAAGTATGATGGTTTGTGGTGGAAAAGTAGCATTGTAAATATTCTTTCATATCATAAATGCATTAAGATAATTCCAACGTTCGTCAATCGACATTGGTTTTTGCCAAGGCTTATGTATTGGACTATATAGGAAAACATTTCCACCTATTAAATCATTGGATATAGCTTTAAAAAACTGTAAATAATGTGGAACAGATTAACAAGTTATACTACTGGTTCCCCAGAAGCTGGAGAAGCATCAACCACAGAGGTATTTAAAATCAGAAAGCAAACTTTTAACTAATACTATGTGCAAATGAGGCATATTCCAAAACTATAACTTTTTGTAATTAAGAAAATCAGCCTTAAACTTGTGTAAAATGTTCAACGGTTATAAACATTTTTTACCATTCAATAAACAGTAAGTTACATCACACTGAGTCACTTACAAAATTATATTTAAACTTAATGATTTAAATAATTGATGGTAATTTACTATTAACTATTGGAACACTGATATTGAGCCTGGTTTAATAAAACAAAGCAATTTTTGAAATCGGGGTTTGTGATTATAACTACATAATTTTAAGACCTAACTAAAATGAATTTGATTTGTTTTATGAATGGTTGAAAAGGATATTAGAGTATAGCGGGATTGGGGAAAACAAAAGCTTATTTAAAGTTACAAAGCACTTAAGCAAAACAAGTCACATAACTTTATGGGTTCTGCCATGGATTAATTAATTAGTTATTCTACAGGCAATTGAATAAAATACAAATCCATAATTCAATTTTTTAATTCAAATAGATTAGTGATGCACCGCCTTTACCAGATGATGTACATGATCAAATGGAACAGCAGCAAGTTTTAATTGAGCAACTTAAAAACCTTGTTCGTGATAACGAAACTCAACTTGTAACTAAGGAGAAGATGTTAGAGGTAATGGCGGTGACCTGTTTGTGTTAATAGATTTTATTAAGTTTTTTCCCAAAAAATGGAGCCTTAAAGCATGGACTAATTAATGTATACACAGGGACGGCCCGCAAAACGCCACTCACCCATAAAAGCAGCGACTGGGTCTTGTTAATGCTGTCCCCTCTTTTTCTCCCCTCTTCAGCAAAGTTAGCTGGGTCAAAACGTCATCGACCGGAAAAAAGATGCTGCCCTCTATCTGCAGCTCTCAGACTCTCTCGACGTTGGCGTCTGCTTAAGCTTTATGATTTTTTTCAGTTATATAAATAAGGTGTATGATTCAGGAGCTTAAATTTTTTTAAAGTAGCTTTACAAATTAATTATGAGGAAAAAGCTGTGTGTTTACCCTTCGTGTAATAGCGATTCGAGGTACTATCATAAAGAACACATGAAAGATATATCCTTTATACCTTTCCCAAAGGCTAAAAGATCTTTTGATAAGTGCCAAAAATGGATAAACTGGCTAAATAGAAGTGATTATCCAATAAGTAGAGTTAGCAATGATACCTACTTATGTTCCAAGCATTTTGTGGGTAGTAAAGGGCCAACAACTCAATTTCCGGACCCAATACATAATCAGTCGGTGAGTATCATATTTACTATAATAAATGTTGTACAAAATTAAAAATAACGGGTGTCTTATTTAGGAGTATGTATCGATATTGAAACCTAACGTTAGTACTGAAGAACTTGGTTTAGATAACCATGGAGTTTTAATGGATACAAACAGCGAATTAGATAATCTGCCACTTCCGGAAATGTCTAGATGCAATGAGACACCTGATCCAAGTATTCTAATTCCCACCTCAGAAAGTTCAGTTAGTAGTATTAGTGATGTTTTAAACGTAACAAATTGCAATAATGCGTCTAATGAAACTCATACCAGTGATCTTTCTGCCTTAAATTTACGTGACCTAGTTGAAGGTTTTTCTTTCCCAATTGAGTGGGCAGTAAGTCATATCAACGCGGGCCTGAAACTATATAAATTTAAGGAAGGCACTGATGGTGTTATGTATTGTGTAAAATTGGACGAAAATTTTTCTGCAACCTATGAAGTCCTAGGTAATCGTCTTGAAAATAAAGACACTTATAAGCTTCCTCATACAATCAATTCTAAAGTCACTTTGAAAAATGTTTTGCTTTTGTTTGATGGGTACAAAATTTGTAGCGGCAATACAGATACAGACATGATCCAAATTTTTGAAAATCGACCAGAAAAAAATGGATTTCATAGCATGATTAGTGGAGGTATTCATAGCACAAAATGCGAATTACTGATGGAAGAAAGTGTGCGTAAAAGATGTTTTTTTTGTGCTAAGCAACGACTGAGTTTCCAAGTGACCAAATGTAGGAAGAAAAATAAATTAGAAACAAGTATAACTAGGTATTCAAATCTTAACAAAGGAGAGTTGGCAAATAAATTAAGACAAAGTAAAAATTCAATGATACTGGTAAAAAGAAAACTTAAGAGATTACAAAATAAAATGATGAAACAGATTACCAAAAGGGGAAAAGATATACAAGTGTCAGATAATGATCATCAATACCTACTAAAGATATTAGAAGAAGGAGTTACATCAGAGTATGATAAACTAAATACTGATTTCTCTCGCCTTTTTTTGAGAACACAACTGAAGATGTTGACACAAAAAAATAAAAACCGACGGAGATGGCATCCACTGGTAATCCAGTGGTGTCTGTTTATGTATGCAAAAAGCCCAAGTCTGTATAAATCCCTAAATGAATCTGGTGTCCTAATATTACCATCCAAAAGTACCTTGAAGCGCAACGTTGACAACCGTGGAGCAACTCCAGGTTTTCACGCTGATGTCTTCATTAAAATGAAAAAAGACTTTTCAGGAATCTAAAAAATTTGACCAAGAAGAATATTTTATTATAGTCGCTGATGAAATTAAAGTGGAAGAGGATTTAGTGTACAGGGTAGAGAGTGGAGATATAGTAGGATATACTCATTTAAGCCAAACACAACAGAAGCTATCCGAATTACAGTCAGACCTCTACAAAGAAAAACCCTTGGCAACTCATATTCTTCAGTTCATGCTGCGAGGTGTGACAAATGGATTTCAACGTCCTTTCGCTCACTTTGCGACACAATCTTTATCCGCAGAAACTTTAGACTCTTTGCTATGGGAAGGAGTTCAAAAACTCGAGCTTTCTGGTTTTAAAATTTTGGGGGTTGTGGGAGATGGAGCAGCCATTAACCGAAAGTGCTTTAACATGAATTGTAAGGAATATTCCTATAAGTGCCAAAATCCATTTGATTTGACCCGTGACATATTCTTTATCTGCGATGTGCCTCACTTAATCAAAACTGTCCGCAACTGCCTTGAAAGAAGTAGAGAGATTGGTGGATCAAGGATAATGGAAATAAATAGCGAGAAATTAACTTGGGATATTTTGCAAGACTTGTACAAAAAAGATATGGACCAACCCGGAAATTTGAGGAAATTACATAAACTCACTGCTGATCATGTATATTTAGAGAACCGCATGAAAGTAAAGTTAGCGACACAAATATTAAGTAAATCTGTAGAAAATGCACTTAAGGCTACTTACGGAGAGTAACATAAAGAATTAGCTAAATTTATAGGGATATTCAACAAATGGTTTGATCTGATGAATGTTGGCCATTTGTATGAGGGATACCATACAAGAAACCCTAACTTGAACCCATACAAAAGCAAAAATGATCAAAGACTTCGTGTAAGTTATTACCTTTTAAAATTTCCTGTTACAAAATAAAAAAAATAATGTTGGTAATTACAGTGGCTTCGAGATGATTTTCTTGGCTATCTCAGCAAATGGGAAAACTATGTGAAAGACTTTGATGCAAAGCCCGAACAGAAGAAAAAAATGCTACTAAGTAGAGAAACGCTGTCTGGCCTAAGACAAACCAGTAAGATTTTTTTTTCTATTTTAAATTACCACTAATGGAAATTCCATAATGTATTTTTAATTACTATAGCCCACGCCATGCTGGAAATTATTCCATTTTTATTAAACCAAGGAGTAAAATTTATCTTAACTACAAGGTTCAATCAGGACCCTGTAGAGCAGCTGTTTAGCAAGCACAGGCAAGCCTGTAAAGCTGGTTCAAAACCAACTGTGTATCAGTTTTCTCGTAATGGCTTAAGATTGGAAACGCTCAGGGAAGGAAATGTAATGGTGAAGTCTTGTGGTGGAAATACAGAAACGCCTAAAGGTAAAAAGTTAAAAACAGCTTTTATTTTAAAATAGTGAACTTTAAACCACTTTAAAATGACTTAATTTTCATAAAGTATCACAAATGCAGCTTTAGTTTTGCGCTAATTTCAGTTTTGATAGCAGCTTCAGCTTTAAATCGTGTATTTTCCCTTGTATTGCTTTTTGTTTCCATTCTTTTTTTCCTAGCTTGATATTTAATATTATTTTTTAATTTTTTGGTATGGCCATTGCCAGCAGTGTTGATAATTGTGACTACGATGTTTTGAAAAATAGGCTCTCCTTTTTCTTTGGTCACTTGAGCTTGCTCACATATTTTGGCCCACAGATTTTTCAATTCCTTGTCTTCTTCAATGGAATTCAAGACTTTCACTTTTTTTTTAGTAACGTACATGTCATTATAAAACTTGGAAACGTGCCTAAAAATTTTATCAAATAATAGAAATGCTTCTTTTGTTGCATATTTAAGGCCATTTCTATTTTGTCTATCTATCCAGTCTGTTAATTGTTTATCAACATTTCCCTTGTCCATTTCCCTCAAAATGTGTCCAATCTGATGACTCTCCTTTGATTTGGAAGTTTTGAGAAGTTTATTTATCACAGCGCCACTAACATAGAATAAGACGTCTCTATTCTCTTCAGCTTTGTCTTTTGCTTCCACTTCAATCTTTGAAATCTTTTTTGCGTGAATCATTAAGCTATTAAACAAAGGCCACAGGAAATGCTTAATACTTTTTTCTTTTTCAGAAATACTTAATAAAACCTGAAATAACATTTAAAAAATGTTACTTTTTAAAACTATGGTTGAAATAAATTTATCTCAGTACCTCAGTTGATAAATCTGGTCTGATGATTCCTATTAAACTTGAGAAGAATATGGTTTTATGTTTCTGATAAACCATATCTTCTCTAGTTTCTGTAAAAACTGTTTTGTACATTTCCTTTAATTCGATGTAAATAGGAGAGTCTTCTTTAATAAAATTTGCCCAAGACATAATTTGGACCTGCTTTTCATCATCAACTAATTTTTTTAATTCCTCTAATTCTAGAAGTGCTTCATTCCATGCAGGACCAAATATTTTTTCATACAATATCACTAGGAAATTAAGATTTAAGGGAATCACTTAACTATGAAATAAAATAGAAAAGTGAACTTGGCTACATTAAACAACGCTCATCAGTAATTGATGTTATCATTTCTCCATTGTACAATATGTTGAGTTTCCAAACCAAAAAAATTGTTCAACAAATCGTGAACAAATGCAATTTCTCTCAGATTAGCGTTGTTGTATGTACCCTTAGAAAGCTTACCAGAGACTATTTGGTTTTTAGCAACCTCTTTCTTTTTACAAGGTACTTTCTTCTTTCTAAAAATATTTGTAACAATTGAACCTTTCGCTGGAATACAATTAGAAATATCTTACAGTGTGTGGCTAGCTTGAAGCACATTGATCACATCCTCTTTTGAAAGTAGTGAACTTTGGTTTTTGTTGATTTCCGAATGATATGTCGAGTCTACACAGAGAAATCTTATAATAATGAAGTTAACGAGTTTTAAATAAAAATAAATATATTACCATTTGAAATATCATCTAATACGCAACTCGCAGGGTTATTTTTAAGTGGTGAAATGGAACATAGAGGTTCCTCGAGGATTGTCTCATTTTCACTATCGCTAGCTTCTTCTAAAAGGTTTTCCCAATTTAAATTGTTAAAATCATCATCTACAAAAAATTAAACAATTAGTTAAAATCAGTTCCATCTGATAATTAAATATTGAGGCATAGACTAATTAATGTAGATACAAAAATTGGTACATGCCTTAGTCATGAACTAATAAAGTATTTCTACTTAAATTAGTCCATGATTTCAGCAATATAGTCATATTATTTAATCCAAGATTTAAGATTGATTTCCTTTTTATATTTCTCTAAGCCTTATCCAAAAAATCTGTGACTTACCATTGTCTGAACAATTCAAATCCACTTTTTTTAGTTTTTTAATCTTCTTTTTCTCTGGAGAAATTGAGAACAACGTCTCGAATGTATGGGCCGAAAAATTCATGTCAATCAATTGAATTTTAAATATAAATTCATTAAACAATGAAATATAATAACACGCACGTGGAACAGCTGCAATATCGCCAGCATGGCGAGTGTTTTTTTTTAAGATCCCCCACCTCAGTTTCCATCCCCCTTGACCCATTTTGTCGTTAGTTCGCACAAGCGCCGCTCGAGGGCACATTTAACAATCGCTGGTCGCTAAAATAGCTATGCGGGCCGTCCCTGTGTATACATTAATTAGTCCATGCTTGAAGTATGCAAATAGTAATTTTCGAAAGATATTAGTTAGTGATGTTTGAAATCCATTCTGACCATTTTTATTTGTTTTTCAGACATAATTATTGAACTAGACTGTTATTACATTCTACAGGAGAGGTTTAAATAATGGATTTTAGTAAAACAAATAAAATTCAACTTTGGTTTATTAAAAAAATTTAAACTGTTTAACAAGATTTGTCTTTGGAGGGTATTAGATTCATGCAGTGGAGGCCAAAATAAGATAGAATAGTCTCTGGGTACGTTTAGGTGCTCCAAAAAAAGCCATCGATGCTCATGGGAAAATAAAAAATGTTACTGTAAGAGTTTTTGTATTTCCGTTTTGTCTTCACGATGCCCATCGGAACAACTGCATTTGGTTTTCTTTCACATCAGTTTTTAACATTTTACAGCAACTGCTATATTTTCTTAATTTTTAGGACCCAAAAATTACCAACACTACTACTCTTGTTTTAAATAAATTAAACTAATATATGAATATGAACAATTTTCATTTAAAGGATTTATTATACTTCTGAAAAGCTAAAAAATTTAAGTTAATTAAACTAAAGCATATTAATTTCAGTAACTTTTTTATTTTTAGGAAACTAATGCCAAACTTCAAAAATTCAAACTACAATCAAAAGCCAAAATTGCACAGTTATCAAAACTTAAAGATAAAGCACCCACCGAAAAGGTATAAACTATACATTTGTCACATAAACTGCTCAAAGTTGAAATTTGTAAAAATTGTTGTGTAAAAGACTTAATTTTTTAGAAATTGTTAGTTTTTACTTTTTATTTATGGCTTGGGGATATAATAATAAATAACTTAAAAATAATGGCAACCATAGACACAAAATATCTTTTATATATTGATTGCCAGTTTGTGAATGCACTGGAACTGCATTGATATCCAAATCTAATCAACATATGCTTAGTTTAAGTTATTATTATTTTTTAAAAAAAGCTGCTACTTCATGGCTTTAAAAAAAACTTTTAAAAATAAAAACCATGAAGTAGCAGATCTTTTGTTTATTAGTAAATGCAATAATCTTCATACTTTTTTAACAATGAATTAATTATCATAAACAAAAAGACTTTGGCAACAATCTAATCTCCTTTGCATTGCTATATGCTGTGAACGGCTCTATTGCCTCTTAGGCTAAACCAAGTGCCATATCCACCCAGGCAGGCACGTTGCGTAAAAATATTACATTTCTCCATACTGTGACAAAACAAGTAGTGAATTTATTTGTATATTAAATTTTAGTTCATGAATTGTAAATTTTTGATAAAGGTTGCTGAGGAATCAGATGAATCAACTAATGGTAGTTCTCGAGGATCACCAACTCCGGCTGTATCTGACCAGGGGACGCGAGGAAAGGCCCTTTTGCTCAAGAAACAGTTGCAGGAAAGCAAATTGAAATTTGAGCAGAGAGAAATGGAAAATCTAGAGAGTCAGAAAAATCTTCAAGGTTTAGTGGAAAAGTTGCAATTGGAATTAAACGAACGAAACAAATTAATTGAAAACATCAAAAGTGGGGCGCAAGCAGCAACAGAGTATAAACAGCGAGAAGAAGAATTTACTGCCAATAAAGTAAAGTTTTTGAAATTATTCATAGAAGTTGTGTTTGAGGGTATTTCAATTTGAAGATCAATTTTGTGGTTCCACATTTTGTAAAATTTTGACATTTCCGGCAAGGGTTTGAACTTCCTAAACCTCTAGAGGCTAACTAATGAAGTCATCTTACTTTATTTATGGAATTCGATTGCAAATTGTGAATTATTCAAAACTACCTAACTTTAATTATTTTCCATCAGTGTCAGCATTAGCCTCACATACTTCATAGTGTAAATTTGCCTGCTTTTCAATTACTAAATGTGTAACCATAGATGACAATCATCTGTGATGAAAGATTGTCATGAAAAGTATGCAAGGATGGGTTTGGAATATTTTTAGGTAGCTGAATGCAGAGATAGTCTGTTAAGACCACTCTTAAGCCAAGTCTCAGCTTTGTCCTAAAGTTCTACCCTATTTCAACCCTCCCTAATTAATCATGGGTTAACCCCCTGAAGAGTTTTTAGGTATTCTAATGTTTATATTGTATGAACATTTCTCTCATTTGAGCAAGTACAACCATTTTAATAACATAACAATGAAAAAGAATTCAAAACAGGTGTTAGCAATGTTTGCAGGGTAAAGGTACCATTAGACTACAGTCTATCTGCGCACTTCTATAACCATACGTTTGATATAAGGTATATTACCATACGTTTGATATAAGGGTATATTACCATACGTTTCATATAATAGTTTATTACCATATGTTTGGTATAAGGGTATATGATATAGTAAAATAAAATAGGAATTGTGGTGAGTTAAATAATATATTTCTTCAAATTTTATCATATTTAATAAGAAATATTATAGTTAAAATAGCCCTAGGAACAAATTTTGAGCAAAATATCAACAGCTAAATTAAAAGATTTCTTAACTCTATTTTGGAAACATTTTAATTCGATAAAATTTATTTAACACCATGGATATACAACATTCTGAACCGCAGATTGTCTTTTGCTCATTAATAGGTGGAGCTTATTAATAATCTTAAACTCTGCATTTTGAATTTACCTTTTGATTCGGTATTAAAAGAGTATGTACTGGCACCATAGATTCATAAAAATACCTAAAAGATGAATTTAAGAATGCAGTTTAAAAAAAATATGCACTAAAATGTTTAATAGTTAATCATTAATTTACGTATTTAGATCGCAATAAAGAGCTAGCTAGGATGTGTATGATTTCATCATATGAAACATAGCTTAAAAGTACAATTATCTGCCTCTGCAGTGTACTGTCTCGTGCTATAGGTTGGCTGGCTGGCAGGCTCTAAAAAGTGACATTATTTCCGAATTTGATCTTATTTGCTTCCAAAAACCCATCTCTTGCGTGTTGATAAAAAAAAGCTCTACTTATTGCTTTTATAGAAGGGACCATACTGTTGAATATTCACAATGTTAAATAAATTCGTTTATTATTTGGTTTTCATTATTTTTCAAAAAAAAACCCGAAAGTTTTTATGAACAGTGTTCTTTTGTCCAAACAATAGGGTAAAAAATACCTTGTATGTAAATTTTTTTAGGATGTTTCAGAACTGTATGCGCAAATTGTATATAAAGACAAAAAAATTGTGGACTTAAATGATAAAATTTTGGAGTCTGAAAGGCGGATAATGGACTTGCAAGAAAACTTGAGGGAAAAAGACGAAGTTTTGAGTGCAAGGAATAAAGCCATCCAAGTACGCTATCATGCCTAAGTTATTGGTACGGTAACTAATTTTAACGCTTGTAAGAGTCTTGCTCTAGGACTGGCTTTTTTCTTTTGACATTTTTCAAAGTGGAGTAATACTGCAAAACTATTTAAAATTTTATCTTTTGATTGACAGTAAATGTTACAATATTATCATTTTTACTACGCACATCTTCATTCCATCATCTTTTATAAAACATTTTGGGGTTATTGGCTGCTTTCCAATATAGTGTATTTTTATATTTTGGTTTTAATTTCTAATTGTGACATAAAATTTTGTTTCGTTATGCAACTAAAGATTTTAATTTTCAAGTATAGGTAACTAACATTTTTATTCAGTGAAAAAAGAATTTCTATGCATGGGCCTGAGTTTTCATTCTTGGTTTTATTTCTATTGAAATAATTTTGTCTGGTTGACCAGTGGCAAATAGGGGCTAAAAGTTCGAAATTGCATTAAAAAAAGCGTTACTTAGTTTACACTGAACAACATTTGTTTTAATATTTTACAAAGAATCAAACAGACAGAATCTGACTATCCTTGTATTAAAAAAAGTATACGCCACTTTTGGCCTAATTTGCCACTAAATTCACTTTTGTCCAGGCCGAAATTTTCCACAATTTTCCACGCTATCAGCCAACTGGATCTTTCCACTTCGGAACACTGTTGCTTTGTCTCCTTTTTCACAAGAAATTTTTAATGCTAGCTTTGTTTCCAGCGTATGAGAACGTTTATAGCATCATCCTCCTAGGCCTTGTTACCAAAGCACATGTTATGATAGCTAACAAGTCACTTACGTTTTTGTCCTGAAGAGTTGCCTCGGGAATTTACTTAGCTTACCATCAGTTCATTATTTAAAATTTGTGCCCATTAATGGGATATCATTTAATTACTTTAAAATATGACTCTTGCCTTGTACTTATGTTGAAGTTTGCTATATTTTCAAAATTATGTAATCTGGCCTGTTTAATGTAATTTTAATATCAGTTAGTTAATAGTCAGATTATCTAGCACATTTGATAATTACCTTAGTGATCAAATGTTTTATGTGGAGGTGAATGTATGAAAAAGCTTTAATATCCTAGAAAAAAGGTGCTATAGTGATATGTAACTTCACAATGCAAAAGGTGTAATGATAAATTATCATCATATACTAATCTTAAACCTGATTTGCTTTTGCTGCAATTGAATAACTAGTTAGCATGTTATATTAATTGTTATGGTATAGTTAATTCTTTAAACATTTTCATGATTAAATTTTAAGAAACTTATGTAATTCAATCACGCAGTTAATGTCGGAAGATCTTAGCAAAAAAGGTAAAGTAGCTGTGGACAACCTTGATGAAACAAGAATAGAAATGAGGCAAATGCAAGAAGTTTTTGCCCAAGCGGAGGCACGTTGGAATCAGGAAAAAACTGCGTTGAAGGAAATCATAACCACTGAGAAGGAAAAGTTTACTTTAGAACTTAGTGAGAAAGACGATAAATTTAAACAAGCCATAGAATCCATGAAAACATTGGAACAAGCCAGGTTTGATTTGGCAACTAGAAACGCCGAACTACAGACAAAAATTGTCAAAGTTCAAGAAAGCTTTGAGAAGTGGAAAGAAAGTCATACCAAATCTGTTGAAGGTAAAGTGTTTCTCTGATTAATGACTTTTTAGTAATAAAATATAATCCAAGATTAGTGTAGTTTCAATTAATTGGCCTATTTAACATGTTAGAAAGTGCCAGAGCACTGAACATATCTAATTAAGTCAGAATATTGTTTAACACAAAGCTAGTGAATTTAGTAAGCTTTAGTAGTATACTGGTTAGAGGTTAGAGACAGCTGCGAGCTTTCTCCTGATGGAAAACCAATAAGTACAAAGTTATCATACACACAAATTTAAAGTCCAGTATTTAAGTATTGCTAATACGATTAACAAGAATTTCCATAAAAAATTTCTAACATCAATTAGAATTAAATATAATTTAAAATTAATTGTAACATCAGTTCATTTTGAGAGATAGTATCGTATTTTAAATTTAATTATTTCAACTAAACTGGTAAAGGAAGATGAAATTGCACTGATGTATCATATTAAGGAAGTTGTCAAGCAAGTTTTCTTGTCCCCAACCGAGGGTACATTTGGCATAGCCTCCATCAACCTGTTGGGGCCAGGAAACATCTTGCTTCGCAACCTTCTCTGTCATTCCTAACTGCAAATTTTGATAATGTTATGAAATTTTCTAGCTGAAATGAGCATTTTGAAGACAAATTTGGAAAAGAAAGAATCTGAAATTAAGAAATTAAACGAAAAATTGGAACTAACATCTAGCGATGTTGATAATAAAATTCTAAAAGCTAGAGCTAAAGAAAGGAGCAAGTTAAAAGCTCTGCAGAATGAAATGGATGAATTAAAAAAGGTAACCTTTTCAGTTCATTTATTTAGTTCAAAATCTAGGGTATTTTCCATTTTATGCCATAAATTTGTTCTTACAAAATTATTTCCATGAACTTTACTGATTGTAATATATGGGTATAGGTGTAGATGGTGCCACCTTAAAGAGTGAAGAAGTAGAGTAGCCTAAGGTGGCGCCTTGGGCATTAGCCTAGCTGATTATTATATTATATTAGGTATGGTGGCCTTCGGTAGTGTAACTTATAAAGGCACCATAATTGTTTTTCGATTTATAATGAACAAGTATGGCCCTAAATGAGGGACTGATGCAGTTTTACTGAATGTATGTATTTGATATTCTTCAAACACTTCCCTGCCCATATGTCCTCAAATTCAAAGTCCGGTATAACACACAAAATGGCAAGATTTTGCCAGAAATTCCAACAGTAAACCATTTTCATCCTTTTGGGGTTTATCTCTACTTGGAATGCTTATCGCGGCAGATTTTTGTCTCGATGTGGTTGACTGTTTTTTTGATGTCACTATGTTAACTTAACAAACAACAACTATATGGGAGGGGATTTTTCTCGAAGCCGTCAAAGTGATCTTACCATACGCGATATGGCAGGATAAACATTCCAAGTCTGTATTAAATTGTGTAGGAATTTGGACATATCGAGAGATTTCTGATAACAGTATATGCTAAGGCATCAAAATATATTGTCTTATATGAGTAACTCTAACGCATCTACCTCCCTTAGCATAGTGAGGTCCCCCCCCCCCCCCCCGGATAGGTTCTGTAAGGGCGGGGATGTTTCTTCCCATACGAGGCTGGTAGATTCCTGTCAAGGTGAAAATCATTAAGATTATTACTAATTATGTTTTTGTTGACATCAAATTTACACAATGCGGACATTAAATTCTGATTTCTTTTATTTTCGTTGCAGTTTTTAAGAGTATATTTAATCTAAGATTTGAACTTGTACTACTTCGAATTTTAAAATAATAATAATATTTTTTCCTTCACTAGAATAATTCTAGTACTACAGCTCTCGAAAATGAAGATAAAATTGCTGAATTGGGAAAACATATCGCAGAACTTGAAGAAGAGAAGGGATCGTTGCTGCTTAAAGTAATGGAATTAGAAGAACAGTGCAAATCTGAAGGTAACTTATTTTTGAAAAATCTAGTTTCAGCGAGGATGAATTCAGGTACCGAGAATTTAGGAAGACACCAACCTCGCATACTTCATAGTAAAAGTTGGTCTACTTTCCATTATTTTTTGTTTCACTCTTTCGCACAGACATTTACGATTCGTGATTAAAAAAGCATATTATTTTATGCTACGAAGTATGCGCAGATGGTACCAAAAGTTAATGTTATACTCCCATATTCTGGGCTATCTGAGTGTGCATTCTGGTTTTCATATTCCATGAAATCACATTTTTGAGCCATATACTAAATTCTTAAATTTTCCTAGAAAAATGGACCTTAGAAAGATCTACTATTGAACCAACACCTGCTCTAACGGAAAGTGAAATTGATAAAATTAAATTGGAGAAACAAGAACTTGGAGATAGACTGACTCTTCTTGCAAATGAGGTTTGTGTATTTAATATTAAACAATGCCGAAAAGGTAAAAAATACCAATAACATTTGGGGAAACTAAAATTTATTTATTAGTAATCGTACAGGGTGACATTTGAGTCGAGGTTGGGGAGAGATAAAACCTCGAAAAACGGGTAGGGTTGGGTCAGGTTTTTTTGGAAGTTTTATTATTGAGTGTTTTCTAATTACAAAAGTGACGAGAGTAGTCGCTTCAACGGCCGACTATTTAAAAGTAAAAGTAAAGCCATAAGTGTGACACTTTCTATTCTTCACATGTAAAAATTTTTCTGAGAGCTATTCACAAGACAGACTGCAATACGGGCTTCGTCACCGTTTTGCGTCCACTTGCTCCTGCGTCACATGTAGTCTTTGACAGCGCCTCTATATGGGATATTTTCTTCTTGTGATGACGTCACTCTGTTACTAGTTCCCCGTACGATCACTAGTATTTATTTATTTAAAACCGATAACCGGTATCTGAGCCAATAGGCCTTCAAGGCGAAGGTAACAAGTCAATACAATGGCATAACTATTTATTTTAGAGAGACGAAGCAATGAATGAAATTACAAAGCTAAACAAAGTTAATGAAGAGCTCGATGCGAAACTAAGTTACACGGAAGCTGAATTCTCAAAACATAAGAACTCTGTCAATGAACTTGAATCTAGAATGCTTTCATACGAAGATCACATAAAAATGCTGGAGTTAAACCAAGTAGGTTGTTTTCATGAAACTATATTTATACACTTGGAATGTCTATGGAAGACTATGGTCTTCCTGCTGATTCTTATCGAACTGGGCGTGGTTTGTAACGTAGATTTTAGCTTGAAACGGGATAAGGTAAACTCAATGCATAGTCTAAAAGAAGTTAATTTACCTTCTGTGATCTAAATACATGATTTTACAAGGAACTAGACTAGGAATTTCCTCTAAGAATATGGCAAATTCTGCAAGATATTCAATGTGAGAACTAATCGGGGGGTTTCTTAAATTAATTTTCTAGCTAAGTTCACTTTTCACGTGAGTGTCTTTCATTTTCTTCCCATGGCATGACTTTTTAGTGATGGCCGGCAGCCAATGAATTTGAATGAACACACTACATCTTACATTCGATGTAGTTTAAGCCCTCTCTTTTATGAAGGCGCTTTTAGTGCAGGGTGCACCTCTAGACATTCCTAGTGTACAAGTATATAGTTTCTTTTTTTTTATCTAAGATAATTATTTTGGTTTATAATTAAAATATTAGCAAGCATTAGCAGAGGAGATTGTTGAGAAAGAGAACGTTGTTCAAGAGCTTCAAGTCGCATTGAAAGCTGTACAAGATGACAAAGTTGCCTTAGAAATGAGAGTCATTGAATTTGAAGAGCAGAGAGAAGGTTTGTTATTAAGTTTAGCTTCTTTTAACGGTACCTTCTTAGTTCGCAGTTATATTTATACATTATCATGGTTTTTGGCTATGGGTAATGCGATATCACATTGGTTGAAATTACAGTTTTCAATACCCAAGTTTAAAAACATAACTCTAAAACAAGAAAATTTATTTTGGGTTGATCTTTCTTAATATCATGCAGACGATATTTTTTGATATTTATATTTCTGTAATTATTGTAGTAGAAAATCATGGCGTTTCACATGGAAATTAGATTAAATATTTTGTACAAACAGTTGTAAAAGTACAGCTAAGAGATCAATCTAAATAATTATATGCTGTAAGAAATATATATGTTTTGGTGGTATAATTATATATTGTAAGAAAAAAAACAAGTTTTGTGATGATTATAAGAGATATAGTGATAGTGGAGCAATTAAAACACTGGGTAGTGCTAACGTTTAGTGGCACTGTTTTTGTTGACGTGAAACTAGAAATAATGTATAATCTCACAGTTTTTATGAAGTATATTTATATAAGAACTGTACTGAGATATTAATCAGTGTAAATGCTCATTTTAAAATTCAATTATGTAACTTTGTGGAAGTTAATTGAAAATACATACCATGTCATTTGTAATTTATCTCATATACTGCAAGTCTTAATTAGCTCTTATCTCTCAGGCTTTTAAGACCTGCCAGTGACCGAAATGGACTTATTCACAACCTGGAATGTATTTCCTTTCTGAAAAAGGTGTGCTGTGATATGAGGAAAAACTTTTACGAAACGGAATGTCATTCCAGTCCTTTTCGAGCACTGAGTCTTGCCTATAAATCAGAGATTTCCCATAAGCTCTTAACTTGTTTAGCATTTAAAAACTGTTTTAATTTTTATTAAAACATTTTCCATTTAAAGCTGATGATAAAGAAAAAGAAACGCTTCAAAAAGAAATAAATCGATTAAAACAAAAAATCGAAGATGAAAATGTTCCGGTTTTGGCCATTGAAAAAGAGAAGGAGGCCTTAGAAAAAGAATTGACTGCATTGAAAGTTGTTGAATCGCAGCAAGTAACCCGTTTAAATGAATTCCAAAATAAGATTTCCCAGTTAATATCCGAAACTGAACGATTACAAGACAATAACGCAATTGCTTCTGAAGAAATGGAGAAATTAGAAGAAGAGATCTCTTATAAGTGTTCAGAAATTGATAGCAAAAACGAGTTACTGCAAAGCCAAAGCTACCGGTTAGACGAGATGGATCAAGCTTTGGAGAACAGTGAAGATCATATTCATAAATTAGAATGGAAGTTGGAGGAAAAGTCTAAACTACTTGACGACTTAGCCAACAAAGAAGTGGATTTAGAAAACGAAAAGGCTCAACTTGAAGATGCTTTGAAACAAAGTCAAGTTCAAATTGGAGAATTGAGGGAGACAATTAAGAAAACTGTTGAGTCTATGGAAAATCTCTTACAACAAACGCTAGCGCAAAAAGAACGAGAGTTGGGAGAGTTAAATGAAGTTTTGAAGCAGAAAGAATTTGCTATAGAAAACACAAGATTGGAGAACAAAAAATTGCAGCGTGAATTGGAACATGCCCAAGAAAATCATTCCAGTGAGGGTGCTAAAGTACAAACTAAAATATCCTCCCTTTTGGAACAGATAGCAGAACTTGAAAGTGAATGCTCATCGTTACAAATGTCCCATAACCATTTAATGAAGGATTTTGAAAAATTGACCACTGATAACCAAATGTTAGTGGCTCAACAAGAAAATTACAAAGCATCTTTAAATGAAAAAACAGAAGAAAATGAAAAATTATCCGAAGAAAATGAGCATTTATTAAATAACATAAAGGAGAGAGATGAAAGTAAAGTGCAATATGCGCTAGAGATTGACTCAAAAATACAAGAATGCAATCACTTGGAAAGTCAAATTTCACACTTAAAAGATAAGATTGAAAAACTTTTAGTGGAAAAAATTAGTGAAGTGCAAAAGTTGGAAACTGTTTTATCTGTAAAGGATGGCCAATTAATTTCTTTTGAAAAGGATAAAGAGGATCTTTCTCAGCAGATAGATGAATTCAAAATCCTGTGGCATTCAAAAGAAAAGGAACTGTTTTCAAAAACATCCCAACTTGAAGAAGATAAAGCAAAGCTCATGCAAGAAATTGAAATTAAAGATCAAGAAATGATTGGTATTCGTGACAAGGACTCTCACCTGGAAGGACAGATTTCCCAATTGAATGATGAAAATAGCACTCTACTTGGGGAAATTAGCGTTAAGATAGAAGAACTAAACTCGGTTAGTGCAAAACTGGAACATACAATACAAGAGAATGAAAAACTGAAAAAATCAATTTTGGAAGAAGGTGAAATATTTAATAGGGAAAAGCAAACTGCTTTAGAACTGTCACAACAGATTGAAGAAAGCAAAGTTCTTTGGGAATCAAAAGAAAGGGAATTTTTATCACAAATATCTCAGATGGATAGTGTTAGTAATAAAGTAACAGACTTAGAAGAAAAAGAAAGAACTTTGCAACAGACAGTAGATGAGAAAGTATCAGAATCGGGTGCCTTACAGAGTAACAATGAGCAACTGCAAAATGAAGTTACAGATTTAAGTAACAGAATTATAGCATTATCCGAACAGCAACAAACCAAAGATAAGAAATTGCTTGAGAATCAAAAACAATTTGAAGAGATAAATAATTTGTATATGGAATCACAGCATAATATTCAACATTTAATGGAGAAGAACTCTGAGAATATTACCGTCATTCAGAACTTAAATAAGTTTCTTTTTTGCCTTCAAGACTGTACCTCTACGCATATAAACAATTTAAATGATGTTTTATTATATGAAAAGGAGGTTTCAACCAATATAAATGATTGTGCTCATAATATATGTTCCCCACATTTATCTCCGAATTCAGAATTAAAAGCAAGAACTCTTGCTTTTGAAAATGAAATTGGCATTTTAAACAAGCAAGGTGTTGAAAAATTTAGTTTAGAAACATTGCAAAGTAAAGATATCATTAATACGTTAGATCCACTGCAAATTGAACAGATTGAAAAGCTTGAAAAAGATTTTTCCCAAATTGGTGCACTTAGAAAATCTGTTGCACTCTTCAATTGTAATATCAAACATTTAAGTGATTTAAGTAATTTTGTTAATGAAGAAAATAGCACTTTAAAATCTAAAGTAGATGAGCTCATAACCAAAAAGGAAGAAACAGAAATGAAACTTTTGAAGGAGTGTGAAAATTTAAGTACAAATCTTGATCAGTTGCACAACGAGTACTCCAAATTGCAGTCTGAAAATGATACACTTAAAATTGAAGTTGTACATCTGAAAACTACATTAAATGAACATGAAACAAGTTCCGTCGAAGCATTGAAATTATCTAAAAATGCAAACTCTAGTTTAGAAGAGGAAAAACGTATTTTATTGAATGAAAAACACTCATTAGAAAATAGTGTAGCCACTTTGCAGTCAGCTCTTGAGAATTGTAAGAGCGAAATGTCTTTAGATTTAGCACAACAACATGACCTCCAATTAAAATTACAGCAGGAAGAAGATAAGAATATTGATTTAGACAATCAGTTAAAACAGACAATGGAAAAACTTCAAAGCCATATTGAAAAGGTACTTTATTATGAAACAGAACATCCAATTCTTTGTAAGAAATTAGAAGAACTTCACCAAGCTCATGATAAATTGTGCAATGAAACTGATACTTTAAGAAACTTAAATAAAGATCTTAATAATGCATTAACAAAGGCTGACAGTGAGATATATACATGGGATCAAAAGTGTATAAGCCTTGAAGATAATTTTCGAATGGTAGCTGAAAAGGAAATGATTGCCTCACAAAACTGTGATCAGCTTCAGACTGAACTTAAAGTTAAAACCGGGCAACTTACATTGTTGGAAGAAGTGAAAGTGGCACTTGATGCCCAGCTCAAAGAAACGCTTGATGAGAATTGGTCCCTTAAAGATAGAAATGATAATTTAACATCAAATATTACTAATTTGAAAGAACATTGCTCAATGCTTGAGGGACAGACCCAAGAATTACATTTGGTGAAAGATAACATCGAAGCAAGTTGTAACGATTCTAACCTAAAAATCACCAATATGCAGAAAGAATTTGAAGAGTGTAAAGTTGAATTAACTCTAGTTAAAAAAGCATTAGAAGACTGCACTGAGAGTAAAAACTTAGAAATTGAGTCTCTCCTAAAAGAAAAAGATACCTGCATTTCTCAAATGGAAATATATCGTAACCAGTGTTTGGAACTACAAAATTCTGCAGAAGAAAGTGTTAAAAATTTAAGTATAGAATTAGAAACAAGGCGCATACAAATTCTAAATCTTCAAAGTTCATTATCTGAACTGTCTAGTTATAAAACACAACAACAGCAACGAACTGAAGAATTAGAAAACCTTCACGAGTCAGTTTTTAGTGAAATGGAAAAATTAAAAATTAGGGCCCAAGAAACTGAAATCACCAACGAAAACCTAGAAGGAATTTTGCATTCCAAGACATCGGAACTAGGAGGGTTTTTGGAAAATATGACCAGTTTGCAAAATAATAATGAGAAATTGGAAAATCAAGTTTTGGTACTTTCTCAGGAACTTGGTAAAATACAAAATCTCACTGAAAATATGGAACAGGAACTGCTAGAATCGCAAAAAAGCTTGACTATGAAAGAACTTGAGCTGGAAACCCTGAAAATGGAAATGCAAAAGTTCCAAGAAAACAGCACAGATGCTGATGTTCAGTTTAAAACCTTAATAGCTGAAATTGAAATGAAGGATAGTCAGATAGA
The DNA here is from genome assembly GCF_980474605.1 of Leiobunum rupestre. Taxonomy (NCBI): domain Eukaryota; kingdom Metazoa; phylum Arthropoda; class Arachnida; order Opiliones; family Sclerosomatidae; genus Leiobunum; species Leiobunum rupestre. The sequence continues at coordinate 47,263,416 of NC_143385.1, read as the reverse complement.
CAATTTAAACAGTTTAATCAAAGAATTAAATAGTTTTAAAAATAACTATAGCATAATTGAAAATAATCTGGATGAGTTTAAAATTAAAAATGAACATCTTCAACAAGAACTTAATGATATTTTGAAAAGTCAAAACTCTGACTCACATGAAAAATCTGTCATTTTGTCACAGTTGCATGGTGAATTACAAAATGCCACAACAGAGAAAAATCTCTTGGAGAAGGAAAAGAATCGCCTTGAAGAGGAACTTTTAGAATTAAAGAAAGAATTTGATTCTACCAAAGAAAGCGAAAATTCACGAAACACCTACATCAACGAACTCTCATTACAATTAAATGACGCTCTGGTTCAAAGAAATGCTCTACAATCAAAGTACTCGGAACTTGAAGCCATGGTAATCCAAGAAAAAGAGGAGCATTCTATGCATAAGGAGAAGGTGACTTTACTTGGAACAGAATCCACTACGGATTGTTCATCACAGTCAATGAATGAAACATTAATGAAAGAAATTTCAAACCTTAAATCTGAAATAGAAAGGAATAAAGCTAAAATGGGCAAAATGCTTCTGAAACTTAAACAGTTTAAGGAAAAGAATGATAAACTTACTAAACAAGTTACTGAAGCCTCCGAATCTGCTGAGAAATTAATTTCAGAAGTTGAAAGACTTAAACAAGAAAATGCGTCATTTAGCAAAGAAGTTGAAGAGAGTAAAGTTTGGAAGGAGAGGTTTAACAACTTAGAAGTACTTTGTGAAAATCTGAACAAGGAGATGCAAGAATTTACTGATAAAAGAACAGCCGAGATAAATTTAGCCCAAATTGAAAAAGATCAAATAAATATTGAATTACAGAAGTTGTACCAATGTAAATCTGATTTGGAAATGGAATTATCAAATTTGAAATATGAATTAAAAACATCTATTTCTGAGCAAGAGCAACTGAGGAATGAAACTGCTATTTTAAGAGAACAGTCCGAAATGCTTTCAAATGATAATGAAACTTATCAATCTTTAATTGAAAATCTTAAACAGTCAAAGCGTAGTTTAGAAACTGAATCGCAACGGTTGAGAGAATCTTATAGTAAAGATATGAAAGAAAAAGGTAATGAGCTTCAAAACTATTTAAGAGCTATGGAAAATTTAGACCCTGCTTTACTCGAAAAAGATAATATGATTGCAGACCTTAATGAACAGTATAAAATACAAGCTGAAAGTTATAAAAAACTTCAAGACGAGCTTAAATCATTTTCATCGTTGAAGCAACAATTGGAAACTGAGAATAAAAATCTAATACTAAGGTTGAAAGATCAAGCTAGTGGTAGCACTGAATGTGAAAAGCTGAATCAAGAGTTAAAAAATCTGAAGGATCATTATGAGCTGCAATTGGAAGAAGAGCGGTTCAGGAGTAGACAGCAATTCGAGAAAGTTATCCATGTACAAAATGTTGAGTCTGTGCCTCATAAGGATCATTTAGATGTTATTACTGTCAAAGTCACCAATTTGGAGAGGGAAGTTCAAGAATCTAAAAGATATACCGAAGCATTGCTTGCAGAGTTGTCAGACGCGAGACGAGAAAATGAAAATTTAATTATAAACAGAACAAATGTAGAATTAGAGCTGTCTTCCTTAAATGAGAAATTGAACATAAGTAACAATCAACAAAGACAGTTAATACAAGAGCTAAGTTCTTCTAAACAGAGTTTTGAAAGCCAGATGGAAATGGTTCAAAATCTTAAGAGTGAAAATTCTGACTTGAAATTGAAGCTAGAAAACGTGCAAATTCAAAACAAAAATGTACTAAGTCAGATAAATAATTTAGAGAAACTTTATAATGACTTGAGCAAAGAAAAACAGACGCTTGAACAACATTTAAAAAACACAGCCCAAGCTAATCACGAACATCGTAGCAAGCAGTTAGAAGTTGAGCTTCAACAAGCTATGCTAACAATACATCAACAGGGTATTAGGTGTGAAGAGTTAAATATGGAAATAAGCAAGGTAAATGGGAAAATTTATTTTCAACAGTAATTCTTTATATAATCCACCATTATTTTTATTAAAGCTTTTAGAAGAAAATTTAAATGTGCAACAACAACTTCAGCAAAGTCAAAGGTCAAGTGTGTCAAGGATAGAATCGCAATCTAATGATCATTTTGTCAGTGTTGATGTGAGTCAATACATTTCTTTAAACAGGATTAAGTTTTTTTTCTACATTTTCATTCAACTGGTTGAGTCAACTCTAGTTGATTGGTATGATTAAAATTGTATGAATTTGGATGTTAAAGGTAGTAAAAACTAAATAAAAAATCAATGGCAACATGCGCCACGAATTATTTTTCGTGTAATTAGCATCCATCGGCCTTAGCTTCTGTTGAACCCAGTGGAAGAAATGTGAAATTCATTTATCCGCCTTAAATATACTCCCTTTAAAACTTAATTTGACTTGTATTGGAACAATATAAAATGTATATAAGTTAGAAAAAGGGTAATAATTTTGGGGTAAATAAGTTTTGTTAGTTAAAAATCCCAGTACTTCTGCCCATAGGTCTTCCAGTTGAATTGACTCAAAAGGTTATAACTTGCGCATAATACTATTTAAAAACTTAGATGGATCAAGTGTTTGAGGAGCCAAGTCAACCTCATAAGACAGAATCCAAATTTGCAGAAACCAGTCAAATTCTGGAATTACAACGAAGGTAAATTTTTTCCTTCTACTCTGGTATACTGGTTTAGGTTTAAGAATGTAAAAGTTTACAAATTTTAAGAAATTCTAGATTAGAAGAGAATGAAAGCTCAAGACAAGATCTTTTAGTAACAAATGCGTCGTTAGAAAGCAGTTTATCTCGTGAAAGAGAAAGGCGGCAGCTAATTGAGGAAGAGTTAACTATTTCCCAAGCGTGGAATGAAAGAATGGGTTTAAATTCTTCCAAAGATGAGGTTATAATTTTCACAATGATGGTTATATTTAATGCCTTCTTATTTTTATATAACAAAGTAATTTATCATTATAGTATCATTTGCTGCTAGAAGAGGAACCGCAAATGATTCCCGAAACTGATTTTTCAATATGTAAGCTCTATAATTTCCTTCGATAGATTTGTTTGCAATTATTTTTAATTCAATTGGTTTTGTTTTTCAGCCCGTCAAGTGCTAACTAAAGCGTATAGAGCTAAAAGGTGGTTAAATGGTAGAAGGTATGTTTTTTAGAACTCAATTTATAGGCTTAATATAGTCGAGATTTACAATATTTTATCTTTTAGAAACTACATTACAAGAGTCTTGAGAAGAAGCAGCAGAATTCAACTAATCGTTTATGTTTACCTGTTTCTAATTCATCTGTGGCTTTTAACATGCCTTTTTTAGCAGTGCCTTATAAACTAGTTGGGTGGGGATTAAATAAATTGAAATCCGTTCCATATTGAGAACCATATTCCTTAACTCTCTGTTGACCAAGTTTAAACAATTAAGGGCAAAATTTCCATATATTTATACAGAACCTCACGTCCTTGTGGGATTATTGTTAAAGAGAGTATTTATGTAATTTTATTTCGCTATATATTTCTTTTATTGTATTTAATTGCTTGTATTAATGTTTTTAAATAAACTCATTAAATTGATGGTGCTATAATTTGGTAAAATCATAAGTGGCGTAATAACTAGATTTATGGAACTTGGGTAAATGACTCTTTCGGGTGAGTACTTAATCGGATTTAACCCGATTAAGTGTATTAAATCTACAATAATGGCAAGAAAAAACTTCTAGTCTCCCTACAGAAATGCCAGAATCAAGGTGCTAAATTTGAGACCAAAAACAGCAAACGCTCATCAGCAACAGAAGCTAGAGAAAATTGCGAAATGAAATCACTAAAAGCAAGATGTAAGATTCACCTGCGGATGTACCTCTACACAGTTAAATATAAAAATGCTCCATATTATATTACAGAATATTTTAAAATAGTACTCTCTAAAACTAGACAAAATGAAATTGACTTTGCTAATGAAAAATTATCCCTGAGCGAGAAAAGTGTAAAGTCTTCTAAATAGTGTAAAAACTATGGAATCAAAAACGGTTTTTAAATCTAAAATCATTGAAATATTTTAAATTCATCAAATTACCATTGTCTATTAATTTATTCTTACATGTATTAAGTATTAATTAATAATTCGGACCCTATTGAAAACCAGTGTAAAACTTAAAAGGTGTTCCAATAAAAAGCTATTATTATTATTATTATTAAATCGTGTTAATTACGATAAAAATTTAAATCTGATTTAATCTAGATTTAATTTTTTTAATCTGGATTTAATTCCTATAATCTTAATCATGGTTTAATCGATCAAGGGTGCAAACTTTATCATCAAAGTGAATTGCTCTATGGTAAATTTTTAATTACATACTTTTCAAGAACGTAAGAAAATTACTCCCACTGGGTAGCAAATTTGTGAATTAAGGGCTAGTAAAAGTTGAAAATTTCAGAATAAAAACTAACGCTTACTTTTTCAATATAATGTTAAATTTTTAAATCAGAACAATATTGATTAAAAAAACACTCAATTCATCTTTAGAAGTAACTAGCTTTAAAACCCGGCTTCAATGTTAGTTTTCATAAATTAGATCAGATTTGTATGTAAGAAAGGTAAACGCTGTAGCAAGAACGCAACATGCGTAGCAAAAACGTAACACGCGTAGCAACAAGTTGGCCCAGCCGGATAATTAGTTTCACATCGACGCAAAGTATCAAAGTTGAAATAGTTAAGCTACCTTCGATGTCTTACGACGTGCAATTATAAACCAATATAATTAATTTACAACGTCGAAAAATATTCCTATTATAACATATCGAAAGAAGTTATCTAATTCAAACATCCCTTTCATAAACTGCAACCTTGTACCTCTTCGTGGTGGAAGGGAGTAACAGGTGGAGGGGCAACCCTTCATGCTGGCCAACTAAGGCTCTGCTTCTTCCTTAAGCTAAGGTGTGAGGTATCGTGCTGAGGGCTGAGTGGTACTGGGGAAGCGAAAATACAGTATCGTGAACGATCCCTCGGGGAACCAGGCGACACCCCGTTGTATTTTAGCCTTCCGCCCGGACAGAGGATTAAGGGCGGTGACTTTTTACTTTCCTCTTTTCTCGTGGGATCTTTTATGAATTCCAATAACAAAAAAAAACCAAACAAAAAACCATCGGGCAAGGGTCTGTCTCTGACAGCACCCTGCTCTAGCCAGGGGAAGGGTGTATCTCAGCATACTACCCTCCCTTCCACAAGTTCAGGTCGTGGGTCTGTCTTGGAAGATACCGAGCCCATGGTGCTAGGGTCTGCCTCCGGTAGTACCCAGCATCAGAATCCGGAGTCAACCAAAGACAGTACCCCGACGGAGGGAAGCAAGGTAAGTGCTTCTAATGCCCGTACTCGCAAGAGGAACAGGCGTCGTAAGACAAACAAGAAGGAGGTAGACGACTCTTCAAAGGGTAACTCCTCTTCAAACAAGAGAACAAGGGAGTCGGACCAAGACTCCAAGTTCTCAACAACAGGCTGCCAAAAAGTCCAAGCCACTGACCTTCAGCGAAGCTGTGGGTTCGACGCGGATGGCCATCATAAAAGAATGCTTTCCCTCGAACGGCTTAACCGAGGCAGAAGTGGGCGCCATCCAGCTTGGAGTTCTGGAGAGGATAGACGGGATACCCGCGGGTAACCCTCTTCCTCAATTCCTGCAATTCCAGCTGAAAGGAGGTGCCCCGGTTTACCTGTGCAAGGATGACTTCACAGGTAAATGGTTAAGTCAGGAGTTCGACCGTAACGAACAGGTTCTCCAGGGAACAAGGCTTTTGGTAACAAAGGCCAGTGACCTGCCGAAACCTTTTAAGGTCGCTCTCCGTACGAGGGACGTCTGGACGAAGGACCCTAAAGTTCTTCTAAGGCGTCTTCAAACTTTCAACGGTGCGCTGAACACAAGCTGTGGAAGGTTCTGGGCAAGTCCGAGGAACCGGCTGCCATCCGTTGGATTTTTCTGATGGATGGTGAGTCGGTCGACGCTATCAAAGCGGCAGGATTTGCTGCACAGACAGGGTTGGACAGGGGTATCTTTAAGATACTCAGTCACCCAAATCAAACCCCAGTCGTAAGTACTGAAGAGGGTGTGGTTAATCCTACACCTATTAATGAATACCAGTCTAACGACTCGGTCATTTCAGGACTAGAGGAACTAGAGCCTCTGCTCAGCGATTATTCGGAAGGGGATACGCTGACAGAGGACATCAAAAACCTCAGTGTCTCGGACGGTGAAGAGGTCCAAGACATGGTGGCTCAGCCAGATGGAGCAATGGTGGGGGAGACTGGTGGTGCTAACCCAAGGGGACCTACTGAGCGAAATAAATTGTCATTGGCTAGCTGCATAAGCAACCGATGTGAATCTCTATTTCAGATATAATAAAGATAATAATGGTAAAAGTGTGTACTTAGGCAGCTCTTAAGCTCAAAATTCGTGCTTAAAAATTTTTCTCGTTCAGGTAGACTAACTTCCCTTAATTAGTTCTTGATCTGGTTACCCTCTACAAGCTCCTCCATGATCCGAATCAATCTTATTTTTATATTTGGTCTCTACCTTCAGAACGAGAGGCAACAGTCGTAAGCTATGACTCCGGCACTCTAAATGTGACTCGTTAAAATTATCCTTCAAGAAAAAATTGTCAAATGTCACTTTTTGTAATTGAATTTAACCACCCATGTGGTTTCCTATTTATATCTTAACTCTCGGGCTCTTCGGTCTTCTGACCCTAGCCCCTACCTGGACTCTTGAGAAAAAAGTATTTAGTTATTGTTTTGATCTCAATCTTTATATTTAACTACATATAATCAGTAGTTACAACTCTACTAAAATTGAAGTTTGATCAATAGTTATTTGTAATATTTATATAATTAAGTGATTTCTAATAACTTTGTGAATAAATTTTCCTTTTATATTCTTAAAACTGAAATATTTTATTTAAGTTTAATAAATAATTATAATTAAATACTTTGATAATTGAGATATCGCTCGTTTTACATTGAATTGAATTATTAATACTCGAGTTTTTCCCAAAAACATAAATAGACCTTCCTCTTTTAGACACCTTTAAATAATGAAAACTTCAGCGCATTTGTACTTTAGATAGTGCAAATCATATAAGACTATTCAGTTTATTTATTAGCATATATAAAGGTAATTTTAATTGAAAACGATGCTTTAAAAAACCTTTAAGAAAGCAATGTCGACACACAGTAAAGGTTGCATCAAGTCTTTAGGCTTCCCACTGACGTCATAGCTGGCGTAGAAGACCGAAGAGCAGACGACGGGAAAATGAAAACCCCGCTAAGTAGGCAACCTTTATTAGCGTATTTATGAACCTTGGTGCTAACCCAACCAGCGGGAGTGGTGTGGTCTCCACACCCCCCGCTGGAGGGGAAGGTGACATCGGTCAACCTCCAATCTAGGCCTGTGGCCATGAGCATTAAGGTGGTGCAGATAAATCTTCATCACTGCAAGGCAGCCTCCGCTGTACTTTGTCGTAGGCTTGCTAAGGAGCAAATTGATGTTGCTCTTATTCAGGAACCTTGGATTGCCAAGGGTAAAATTCTTGGTCTTAATAGTGCAGGTAATGTCTATTATGACTATAATTCCGTCTCACCTAGAGCTTGTGTATTGGTACGTAAGGAAATTCATGCCCTTCCGCTTTCAATCTATCTCTCTAGGGACACTGCCGTGGTTAATATCATTTCCCCTATCGCTGGTGGGAATGATGAATTGACGCTTACTTCTGCTTACTTTCCTTATGATGATGCTCTGCCCCCACCATCACAGGAGGTAACCAATCTGGTAAACCACTGTGAGAGGTCGGGAAAGAAACTCATTATAGGTTGTGAATTTGTGATGCGAACGCTCACCATGTTATCTGGGGCAGCAGTGACTGCAACGATCGTGGTGATAAACTAATGGAATATGTGGTTAGTACAAAACTTCATATTCTTAAAAGGAACAATGAACCAACTTTTGTTACTCGTAATAGAAGTGAGGTCATTGATCTCACGCTGTGCACAGAAAATGTCGCAGCGCTAATTAATGACTGGCATGTGTTTAGTGCACCATCACTGTCGGATCACAGACACATCTGCTATAAAGTCAGGATGAATGTGGTTCCGGTTTATACCGAACTTCGCAATCCCAGGCGAACCAATTGGCCTGGTTTTAGGGATGATCTAAATCTTCATCTGAAGGATGATAAGCCTAGGCTGTCATCGGTGCTGGATTTTGATTTGGCTGTTGATCGCATGCAACATGCCATTATCGACTCCTACCACCGCAACTGTCCGGTGAAGTCTGCCAACCAACCAAGGTTAGTTCCTTGGTGGAGCCACGAGATTGGCAAACTTCGCAAAGAAACTAGGAGGCTTTTTAACAAAGCTAAAAGGTCGGGTGATTGGGTTGCCTACAAGCACACCCTCACTGCGTACCATAAGGCCATCCGCGAGGCCAAGAGGGACTCGTGGAGGAATTTCTGTGAAAATATCTCTGATATTCCCAGCACGGCAAAGTTAATGAAAATTATGGCCAACGATAAGACTAAACATCTTGACACTATTAAGTTGAAAGATGGTAGCCATTCTTCGTCGGGTAAGGAGACTCTAACTCATATGTTAGATGTACACTTTCAAACAGTACTGATTCTGACCCCCTTCCCTTTAGGATTGCACGTACCAAAAGGGAGGATTGGGCGGTGGCAAACAAAATTGTCACGCACTCCAGACTTATCTGGGCAATAAAGTCTTTTAAGCCTTATAAGTCTCCGGGGCCGGATGGGATAATTCCCATTCTGCTGCAAGAGAGCATTGATATTATCTGCCCGATGTTGAGTAGAATCTATAGGGCTTGCATTGCCCTTGGATATATTCCTAGCACCTGGAAACTTTCTAGGGTGATTTTTATACCAAAGCCGGGGAAATCTAATTATCTCGACGCTAAGGCCTTCAGGGCCAATCAGTTTGACTTCCTTTTTTCTAAAGATTCTGGAAAAATTGGTAGACAACTATATCAGGGGGGAGGTTATTCCTCATTCTCCTCTCTCAACGGCTCAGTATGCCTACCAAAAAGGTAAATCTACTGAGACTGCCCTTCATGGCATAACTAATTGCATTGAAAGGGCTATCAACTATAAGGAAATAGCGTTAGCAGTTTTCCTTGATATTGAGGGTGCCTTCGATAAGGGGTCCAGCGCAGTCATCATGAAGGCTGCAAAGCGCTTTGGCATTAATGACACTCTGTGTCTCTGGATCAAAGCTATGCTGACGAATCGTGTGGTGGTATCCTCTCTGCTTGGTGAATCCCTTATGATCGCCACCAGCCGTGGTTGCCCGCAGGGTGGTGTTTTATCACCTCTGCTGTGGTGCCTGGTTGTGGATGAGCTTTTGGTGAGGCTAAACAGGGATGGGTGTCGCTGCTTCGGCTATGCCGACGATATCGCCATCATCTTCACGGGTAAGTTCCCCAATACTATTAGCGATTTAGTGAGAAGGGCTCTTGCATCAGTAGAAAACTGGTGCAGGGAAGTTGATCTTACGGTTAATCCTAATAAAACGGTTCTTGTTCCTTTTACTCGTAAAAGGCTGCAAAACTCTTTTAATAATATCTCCTTATTTGGAACTATTTTGAGCGAAAGCACGGAGGTGAAGTACCTCGGTGTTATTCTTGACAACAAACTAGCATGGAAGCCCCACCTTGACTCTATAGTTAAGAAGGCTAAGATGTTACTTTGGAGCACCAGGAGTGCAGTCAGCAGGTCTTGGGGTCTTAGCCCTAAAGTGGTCTTCTGGCTGTACACCATGATCATCAGACCATTGCTCTCTTATGCTGCAGTGGTCTGGTGGCCTAGAGTCCAAATTAAGACTGTGCAGAGTGATCTGCGCACCCTTCAAAGGCTGGCTTGTGTCAGCATCACAGGAGCTATGAGAACAGCCCCAAGTGCTTCTCTAGAAATTCTCCTGAACATTCTTCCTCTTCATCTTTTTATAGAAGAAGCTGCTGCCATGGGAGCCTACAGGCTCAACCAGAATGGTTGGTGGAAGGCGAATATTTGGGTTAATAGCCACACCAAGATCTATCGGGACATTTCATGTCAGTTACCTGTCTACCTAATGGGTTCTGATATGATGGCTACGAAGCTGCATTTTAGTAAGTCTTTCAATACTTATTATACAAGCCGTACGGAGTGGGCCAACCATAGTACCCTCGGGGCCAGAGGAGAAATCGTCTGGTTTACCGATGGGTCTGGTTCGGGTATGTATTGTCTTACTAGCAATCTCGGCTTCTTTGAAAGCCTTGGTGTTTATGCTAGCGTTTTTCAGGCGGAAATTGCCGCTATCTGCTTCTGTGTTGACTTTTGTCTCAAAAAGAAGCTTCATGGCAAGGTTATCCAAATTTATTCGGATAGTCAGGCAGCCCTCAAGGCTCTCAACCAGTTTCAGGTTTCTTCAAAACTGGTGTTCAGCTGTTTGAATCTCCTCTCGGAGCTAGGTACCAACAATAAAGTTCAACTCTATTGGGTTCCTGGCCATCGGGGGTACTATGATAATGAGAAGGCTGATGTCCTGGCCAAGAAGGGGGCAGAGGCTGGGTTCTTTGGTCCCGAACCTGCAGTTCCTATCCCCTCTGGCATAGTTCGCGGCCTTATCTCTAACTCCATGACAGACCGTCAACTCAAGCTTTGGCTTGAGATGGATGGCCAAAGGCAGGCTAAAGAGTTTATCTCTGGCCCCTCTAGGCAGAGAGCTAAGGAGCTGCTCTCGCTCTCCAAATCTAATATCAGGCTGGTCGTTGGCCTACTTACAGGTCACTGTCTCCTTAACAGACACCTTTACCTGATTGGTATCAGTGATGATCCAATCTGTAGGGCTTGTCAGGTTGAGGAGGAAACCGCCTCTCATGTGCTTTGTAGGTGCGATTACTACGCGGCCCAAAGATTCGAGCATCTTGGTATGCATCAACTGGAAACTTCTGATTTCTACAATATACCGGCCAAAAGGATTCTCCATTTTGTGTCGGATATCGGGCTTTTTAAGTCTTAAGGTTCGGGGTTGCACAATGGACCTCTGGTCGGAGTGCGCGAATGGGTCCTTGGCCCTTCACCCCTTTCACTAACAATAATAATAATAATAATAATTCAAACATCCCGCCAATTATAATCCTATTCTAGCATATCGAAATAAATTGTCTAATTCAAACTTCCCGCCACCCGCCAATTATAATCCTATTCTAGCATATCGAAAGAAATTGTCTAATTCAAACTTCTTATTCTAGCATATCGAAAGAAATTGTCTGATTCCAACTTCTTATTCTAGCATAACGAAAGAAATTGTCTAATTCAAACTTCCCGCCAATTATAATCCTATTCTAGCTTATCCCGCCAAACTAACTGCAATAATTCAAACTTCCCGCCAATTATAATCGTATTCTAGCTTATCCCGCCAAACTAACTGCAATAATTCAAACTTCCCGCCAAAGTAACTGCTCTATGTGTAGCTCCATCTACCATGTCGTCGCTTTCCACGACGCCGACGACAAACAACACTTAACGACATCCGTCTATAGCAATAGTGTCACTTCGAATATATATTCGATGTGAAACTAAAAAGTCCTGAACTACTTAAAAATCCCAACTAAACCTTCTTTTCTACGAAGTCCCTTTCATTCACATTAATTATAGTAATCAGCTAGGCTAATACCCAAGGCACCACCCCTTCTACGAATTTCACACTTAACTCGTTAAAAAAGTTTAAAGGTCGGGACGGGCGCAAGCAGACTTGGAATTAGCGGGAGTCTTCGGGCCAATGGCTCTTAATAAAAATAGGTGGGCTCTTAAAATAAATCATTCGAACGGGGGTTGCGGGCCGCCAGGGCTCTCAATTTAATAAAAAAATATTTATTAAACATTTTACGGAAATTTCTGAAACATGATTTGTACGCCGTTTTTGAAACTCTGTTTTCCTACCCATAGAAATCTCATAGGTAACTAGAATGCTGCCACCTACGGCCGAGCTTGACGCCAGTTCGCCTTGAACCTTCAGCCAATGAGAGGCCGTAGAGTGGTTCCGCCAAGGAGGATAATAATCCTCCTTGGATCCGCTACTATAGCGGGAGATAGGTGACGTCATTCTCTCTGGTGACATTAAATTCTTGGCAGAACCACTCTTTGAGCTCTGATTGGCTGAGATCTGGCTATCGTCTGCCACGGCGTTTGGCCCATTTGCCAGTTACACGGCAGCATTCTAGTTACCTATGAGATTTCTATGTTCCTACCCTATACGAGAGCGGGATCTAGCCTTGGGGCTAACCACTCTTAGAAAGTCTGTACACCGATTACGCGGAGTGATCAGCCCCTCGGATCTAGCGTTACAAATGATTATGTGTGATATTATGATATACTTGCTTGTTTTAAAGTTAATAAATGTTATGTAAGTAACGTAACCAAATTTTATTTTCCTATTTTCCCTACTTAATTTTAAATTTTTCTCCCAATTCACCCCCCTGGACCAGTGGCTCTCAATAAAAATTTTCTAATTTTATCCTTCATCAGTCCTACTTTACCCAAAAGCTTTGTATAATGCAGTACCATTAAAAAGCCCATTTTTTCAAGATTCCAATTTTTTGGCTTCTTTATTTTCTTGTAAAAACATGTTTCCGCAAAATAATTTTATTTTTTTAGATTCCTTGACCACTAATTAACAATTAGAAAAAATTAATAAAAAAAACAAATTGAATTCGCCGTAAAAAACATTTCACTTAGCACTTTTTTTTATATTTAAATTTTGTAGTATCTTGCCGTTAAATCTAATTCTTCATCAGTCCTACCTTACCCAATACGTACAAAAATGTCGAAATATTATGTATTTTCCGAGATAAATATTGGCGGTAAGTAACAATTTTATATTTATCATATCTGGAAAAATTTTACTATATGGGAACAGGTGCCGTAGAACACGCGACGGACGTATTAAGTCGCAAAAAGTGTGCAAACCATACTGAGCCTTTTGGAAACCAAAATTCGAATGTAGTAGAACTCGTGAAGTTGAAATCAGGTATCAATTCATTCTTTTGGACTAGACTACAATAAAATGAAATTATTTTCTAATATTTTGGACGTTTTTTGACATATCATTTTCGAATTCTTCCAACATACTTCGGGATCTGGGGGGAAAATTGGGGCTTTGGGTGGGGAAAATATATAATCGTATAAAATATTGAAATTTAGTTAGCCTCGCAAGTAGGAATTTTGTAAAGGAAATTTCCTAGTAGAGAGGCCATTCATTGGGAGAAGGTGTATGAATTGGCCTCGCAAGTAAGAAATTGTAAAGGAAATTTCCTAGTAGAGAGGCCATTGAATAGGAAAAGGTGTATGAATTGGCCTCCCAAGTAGGAATTTTGTAAAGGAAATTTCCTAGTAGAGAGGCCATTGATTAGGAAAAGGTGTATGAATTGGCCTCGCAAGTAGGAATTTTGTAAAGGAAATTTCCTAGTAGAGAGGCCATTGAATAGGAAAAGGTGTATGAATTGGCCTCCCAAGTAGGAATTTTGTAAAGGAAATTTCCTAGTAGAGAGGCCATTGATTAGGAGCAGTACCAAGCCTTAAGCATTAAGTATAGATAGTCTTGCTTAATATTCAAACCAATAGATGATGTATTTTAAGTATTGCCACCTAACGGTGGCGCGCACTCGCTTCGCTCGAGCGCTGGGGGCGCGCGGCGCCACCCCAACCCCAAACTAGCTAATCAAGCTGGGCCGTCTGTAACGCGACCTAGAGGAGCAGTACCAAGCCTTAAGCATTAAGTATAGATAGTTTTGCTTAATCGAAAATGATATGTCAAAAAACGTCCAAAATATTAGAAAATAATTTCATTTTATTGTAGTCTAGTCCAAAAGAATGAATTGATACCTGATTTCAACTTCACGAGTTCTACTACATTCGAATTTTGGTTTCCAAAAGGCTTAGTATGGTTTGCACACTTTTTGCGACTTAATACGTCCGTCGCGTGTTCTACGGCACCCGTTCCCATAAAGTAAAATTTACCCTCATATCTTTCTAAATAATACATTGCGCTTAAACCTTTTGGCATTTCTGTAATCCTTGACAAATAATACACCTAAAACCATAAACAAAAACCAAAAAAAACCAAAAGGTGCTATTCTTAAAAATTCCCCATGGGACTATTGTGGTGGTTGTCCTATCTAACAGTTTATTATTTTAAATGTATTTAACAGACTGCAGATACTAGCACAATTATCAAAGTGTGGTCTGATGTAGGTATGATATACAATATTTTAACTTTTTTTCCATTAAAGCAAGTGTCGGCTCGATGTCAAGTAACTCTTTTTTCAACAGATGTCGCTATCGTCGACATCAAAACAAGATGCTTAAGCCACATTTTGACCGAAAATGCGATAGTTATAGCTACCACTCACGTCGATTGGATCATTTGTAAATTGGTCAATAACATACATTACAGCAATTTTAAACAATATTTTTACATGGGATATATAATTTAGGTGAAAGTCTTCTAAATAGTGTATACGTTGTTTAAATATAATACTCTACAATGGCTCTCTTTCGACTTTATAATTTTACTATTTAGTATTTAACTTCCATGGACATTAATAGATGGCACCACGGTCTCCACTAATGTCGCTTTTTTCCAAAGAATCGGATAGATTCATTGCCATCTCTAATATCAGGGGCCTTTCTATAATACAGGTGGCAACGATAGAGCCGACAGTTGCTTTAAGGTGAGATAAATTGGGTTTCACCAGATATGCATAAAGTCTTAGAACACCAGAAACCTTAAAGCAAATGTCGGCTCGACGTGAAGTGGCTCTGTTTTCAACAGATGTCGCTAGCGTTGAAATCAAAACAAGATGCTGAAGCTACATTTTGACCCAAAAGGCTGAACATAAAAGTATGCTTCATGTTGATTGGCTCGTTTGTAAATATATAATTTAGGTTAAAGATCACGAAGTAGAGTAAAAGTCGTCTAAATATAATACTCTATAATGGCTCTCTGATGATGTTATTGTTTCGCTATTTTGAATTTTAGCTTCCGTTCCCATTAATAGATGGCTCCACGCTCTCCACGAAAGTCATTTTTTGGAAGATTCGGATAGATTCATGGCCGTTTGTAAATTTGTCAATACTTTCAATTATACTAATTGTTTATAATATATTTTATATGGGATATATAATTTAGGTTAAAGATCACGAAGTAGAGTAAAAGTGGTCTAAATATAATACTCTATAATGGCTTCCGTTCCCATTAATAGATGGCTCCACGCTCTCCACAAGTCATTTTTTGGAAGATTCGGATAGATTCATGGCCATTTCAAATAACAGGGGCCTTTTCATAATACAGGTGGCAACGATAGAGCTGACTGTTGCTTTAATTTCTTAAAGGGCAACGCAAGCTCTGTGGCAAAATAAAGAAAAAGCAACGTGCTTTTTAACTCCCTACACCCCCCCCTCGGTACTAGCGAGACCACGCAGAGTTTACCATAAGTTTCGCACTTTGCATACATATTCACGCAAATGCCAGCTCACTTGCGTTGCCCTTTAAATTACAGACTTTATCTTGGAGTCAGAGGTATGCCTGATGAATAACTGTTTCTAAGACAATTATGCGTTAGTATGCATAGAAAGAAATTCTGAGACCAAATATAATTTGTCAATATTACATTAATTTTACTTTCACATAAAGGTAATATCAGGATACTATATTTTGTATACATTTGGAATGCCTAAGTAAGACTATTTTGGCCCTGTTGATTCTCAAAAAAACTCATGTGCTTCTCAGAAAATGGTTTCTAAAATACATATAAGTTATTACATTTAGCATTGTTTAAGCCCCACCCATTTCTCTATATGCACAAAGATAATATAGAACTCTATATCCTAGATTTGAATACAAAGAGCTTTTCAATTGACGGTTTAGTATTGAAAAATCAGGCTCCATCGCTTACTGCTGAACTGCAGTGAGCGATTTATTATTGGTTACCATAGTAACTATCGAGATAATTTTTTGGTAGTTCCAGCAGGAAGCGGGTAAACACTACTGACTAAGAGTGATTTCGAATCTAGGGACGTTTATATTATCTTTGATACGCAATAGTGACATTTGGCCAATGGATCCTTAGACATTCTAAATGTGAACATATGTAGTTTCCTGGTAATATTTATATATCCAATACTAAAATATTTGAAAAAGTGAAGGCACAAGATTTGAAGAGTCCACTGTGAAAGTTCATTAACACTGGGACCCAAGCATAACAAGGCTTAAGTTTATGACTAGACAAAGTGAATATATGTTAATTACATAGATTTCTCAAACTTTTTAACCTAGAGATGTAAAAATTTTAAAATCAGAAATTTAAATTTACAACATTATATGGCGCAGATTTTACCTGTTTGTCTATGGCTGCAAATTGCCATGTAAATTTGACGTTGTACAAAAAAGGTCTGTGGTCAAAACGGTTGTCATCAGGACTGTAGCTCTCAGCATGATAGGAAGGTGTAAGAACTGTCATTTTGTGACGATTTATAGCATAATACTTAAAAAAGTATTTCACCTTTTCAGCAACCTGTTACATATTATTTTATACTTTAAATCAGTCGATCCCAAATTCTTAAAAATTACTTGAGCTGGTGTGCATGAATTTCTCCATAAGTAGACCAGTTTGCAAAACATTGACAAAGGACCACAACCATTTTGTTTTCTCAACTTTCCATAAATACTCAGTTCTTGATATGTCATACCCATATCCACCTGAAACATTTCAATGAAGTAATAAATACTGGAATATCTATCCGTAAATGGGCCTTAATCATCAACTACAATTTTGAATAATCTACTAAATGATAAACTGTGAACTAATTGTTTACATTTCAGCTAAGGCTTAGTGAATGTTAAAACTGTTTTCAAAAGTTGAAATAACTTTTGTTTTGACAAGAAAAAAGTAATTGAATGAAAATCTGAAATTGGCTATAGTCAACATTTACATATTTTTGAATTTGAGTTCTAGCCACATTGAATTTATTGGCATCAACCAAACCTGATAGTAATTTTTACCAACTTAGATAATAAAATCTTTGGCTGTTCTCTGGAAGCTGAGATAGTTTTACGCTAATGTAGCTGATGTTTTAACGCCCTAATTAAGATATATACAAATCTAACCTCATCACTTTGAACTATTTCATTATTGATCAATGGCTCCAGTTCAGCTGTTGGTACAGCTTGAACCACACTGTATCAAGAAAATTTAGTACAACTAACACTCTGACATGCAGAGGATTACATAGATGAATTATACTTTAAAAGTTATTTAGGACCATTATAATTACCTTTTTATTGCTGGAATATTAAAGAAATGAACAGCATAGGCCAGAAATCCTTTAAGATCAGTCTTACTAATACCACCAATAGGGTTAATATCAGCACTTGAACAGTCATACTTTGTTAAATAACCTCTTAAACTACAAAAACAAATTTGTTTCAATAAAAAATTACAAATTCTTACAGCTGTTAAATCAGTAACTTTCTACCTTTCATCCACATTGGCGGAACCTAATACCAAGAGGTTACCTGGACGGCCTTTGGACCACAGCAAAAGTTGAGCAAAGAGGTATGCAAAAACCATTCTTAATCTCGCCTAAAAAAGTTCCATTAGAACGAAGAACATTTTTGAGAAGCTTTTAAATAATCTACTAGAAACCTGAATATTTTGAAGGGCTAAATTTTCATGAACACTTCCCCCATGAACTTTGAATTTAGGAGAAAACTTTGTTGCTAGCGTAAATACGGATAAAACAGCAGCTACTGCTACATCTATCACAATTGACATGTGGCAACTAAATATATATTTTTAAAGTTAGATCTGTTGGAGTTCCATAATGGCACATGAATACCTTCCAATTTGCGAGGCTAAATCACTAGCTCGGCCTTTAGTTTCTTTTGAAGAATTTTCTGTTCCCATGTAACATGTGAAAAATATGCGAGAACACAGTTCTTTTGAGTCTTTTGGAATGTAGTCAGGATCATTTGTTATTTTACGAATGTCCTGTAGAACTTGGGCATCTAGTGATAATTAATCACAAATAAAAAAAAACTTTTATTTTTGAAACCTTTGATTACAGCTTTTTGTCAAAATTACCTCCATTTGCAACTGCTCTGCAAACCAGGTTGCACATAGAGTACACGATTACACTAGTGCTACAACTATCAACACCCCCACTTAGAGGTAAAAAGAAACCAGCTAGACCACTTCGTCTTAGGTAGTCCCATAGCCAACATGCAGGCCCTAAACTAAAAATATTTTGTAATAACTTAATTAACACGTTTAAAACATCTGGTCAAACGTACCTAATCTCCTCATCTGCTGTGTGCAGCTCAATTTCTATTGGTTCAAATCCAGGTGCATCAAAATCATCCACTTTGGAAAGAGCACAGTTGACTTTAACACGTGGATAAACAGGTGACGATGCAGCCTAATATATTTACTAGTTCATCATTTGAACTTAAATAAAATTATAATTTCAGTTTTACTATTGAATCTCTACTTCTCATTTGATGTCGATAAACCCTCACATCCTCCAAATCTAACGTTGCACTGACTACCTCCTAAACAGTGTACAAATGGTTGTTGGATTATAATTTACATGTTATTAATAAGGGTGTATGCATACTATTTAACCTAGGTGCACGGGATGGTGGGTAGAACTAATGTTGAGATGGTATATTTTGACCAAAAAATGGCAACTGATATGTCAAAAGTTAGCTAGGGTACTTATAAATGCCAAGTTTTGAGGCCTTACCACATCTTCCAAAGCAAATTGTTTTGTACGAGCCACAAATTGGCCATTTATGGCAATGCTAGAACATCCTTGGTAGTATGTTCGTTCTCCATCACATCCACGAAGATTTGAAAAGGCATAAATACAACCACTCTGATAAAATTACCATAGAACAAATATATTATATTGGTTATTTCAAAGGTTTATAATAATGTTCTTCTAAGTCAGAACCAAAGTTAATTTAGTTGGATATGAAACACCCTATATGAAGGGAAACTTAAGGAGTATCATACGATGCCTGGTGGCCTCCATTGCTACTATGATTTACAATATATTTTCCCGCGAAGACAGTGCGCAGAGCCTCATGGCAAAAATAGAATAATCGAAAATCTTTATGCCCATGCCTTAGAAGCGTTAGATGAAATGGCAGCCGCATTTAGATGTGGGATATATTTAACCAAATTAAACTTATATTTAAAAGAAAAGTGAGTTAAAGAAATTCACGATAAGAGGTACAATATTTTCAAAGTTAGTGGGTAAAGAATTGCATGTAAAATATTTAAGTTTACTAACAATCTCTGAATCTTCTAACATCCGGAACACAACTTAAGATGGCACATACATCGTAACCGCTAAAATGCTTATATGAGGTCAATACAATCTACGTTGGATTCTGACTTAGAGGGACCTTATTATAAACTTATCGTTATTTGTATATAATCAATTAGAGGCTATTCTCACTTTGGCAGAAGCAGATTTTGTTAGATCAAATAAGATGTATCCTTTTCGAAGTTCATGGTACGATCCACTGCCATTGAAAATAATTTCTGCTCCGTCTAGGCATTGATGTATATGAGTACTAAAAGTAAGCAAATAAGAAATAGTTTTGTATTACATTGAGGAGCGACATACAGGGACCCTGATCCCAAAAAACTTATATCAATGACACGGTATTCAAGATGGGATATCAATGTTAAATCTGAGGATGGACAGGTTAATTTTTCTTAAACATTAAAAAAAAATCCTTGTTTATTAGTTTCCGAAGCATCTACTATCCTGGTAATTTGAGTGTAACTAATTTAAATCTTCTTAATTTTCAATAAAAATTATTTTTGGCTACTTGCCTATAAACACTAATATATAAGTTTTGTATAGTTGAAAGTATAATTGCAAAGTTTTTAACGTCTAACACCTGTTATCAAACTTCACCCCATTCTGACACAACATTATCATAATTCACCCCATTGTGACATAATGTTATCACACATCATATTTGCAAATTAAAATAAAATGGTAATAAAGAGTCAGGATACTTCATGACTATATTATTTATTTTATTCTAATTATAACGCCATGACTCTAAAGGTTTATAAAATAAATGACTATTTGCAAGCTGTTATTGATAAACTCAGGAATCCATAACGCTACTTGGAATTAATAACTCCCCATATCCTCTGGGGTATTTTGTGGTGGAACATTAAATGACGTAAAATTGAGTGACGGGAAAGCTCTCGTTTGATTCGTTATTAAAAATACACAGGTTTAGGTTAGTTGTCTGCTACTTTTCATCATTGGGGATTCAAAGCTGTTATTCATTCCAAGTAGCATTATGGATTCCTGATAAACTCTATTAATAATTGGTTTGAAACTGACCTGTTTGGATTCCATAGTTCTTCGCATATCTCATAGCCAATGCAAGTATCTAAGGTTGAGATCAGAGCATCACCAATTGGCACTGTGGTCTAAAATGGAATTTTACTTTTAAAGTTCAAATTTGAACTTTAGTAGTAGTCTTATAGGCTGTGAGAATAAGTACTATTTTTTATAAAGAAACAAATTAGAAAGGTCAAAAGGATTCAGTAATTAGTGATAAATCTCTTATGAGCTGTTTAGGCCATAATATTGAAACGTGTAACTTTGCAGGTTTTAGGTAGTTTTCAATAGGTGTGAATTTCTAACTCATGACTCAAATTATTAAGTGTCCGTACAGGGTCAGAAACATATTGGGGTTAGAGTGTTTTATCAGAAAAACAATCTATGTAAAGATAGTGCATTGAAATATTTCACCAACAAAAATTCAATGTAAAATAAAAGTTGGAGTTTAAACTGTAAAAAACCTTTTAATTAAAGAAAAAAATTGGTTTTGAAGTAAAAGTGTTTAGTAAAATAGCCAAAAAAATATTAAAGAGAAGGGGAATTCTCACAGCTGATAAGTTAGAACGTACTTGTCCTGTGATTTCCTGTATCATTCTTGGTAAAAAGAACTCTTCCACAATTCTAATTTTTTTCCAAGGAGTAAACCAGCGTGTTTCTCGATAACTTCCATCATCACACATCATGAGTTTAGGGCGAATTAGAAGGATTTTCCTAAATTTTCATAGAGATTTATTTCTTTTTCATGCAAACCCATTACAAGTCAGAAAGGGCTAGCATATTTGGTAACTGAAATTTGGGATGAGTTGGACATTTTTTCCTTACAGGACTTCCACGCTCAAAAATATTTTCAAAATCTAAGACTGATATTAATAATTAATGTGGATATTATTGAGAAATTATTTATTTAGGCACAGGAAAGATTTATTTAATTTGAATAGTTTTTTTGAGCACAGAGTATCCTTAAGCCAGTAAAAATTCAACCGCCTCGAGGTGGAATCAATCCACCAACTTTTGGGTTTACATCCCAATGCCACTCCCATGTCTCTGTGAATGTAACCCAAAGGTTGGTTGAGGTAAAGCGGGGAGTATTATTGATCAAGAAACTATTCAAATCTATTTGGATGGCCCTTTTTAACAATTAACACTTGTTTTAATTAGAGTTGCACTGTTTTTTAATTTTTTGCCTAATTTTTATGTAGATTTTAAAATGTCTTCAATCTATAGTGGCTTTCGGAAAAAGGACGTGAAACTGGCCGGATCTAGTTCATAGTCCACCAAAGGTATGAGATACAGCGTCAGTGTACTTTAAGAAGATTCTGCCACAAACATTTGTGGGAGAATTGGTTCAAACTGCAGCCTTTTTCAAAAACCATTATTGCTGCCATTTATCTTAATTTATATTGCACATCAAAACTAAAAAAAAAATTAAAATTACCTATTATAAAAAATGATGCGGCAGTTGTATGCAACACCTTTGTGTCGAACAGGCCTAAAAATTATAATACTTATTAATTCTGTTAACTCTTTCTTAGAAAGTTACACATACATTCCAACATCAACAATTATATCTTGCGATACATCACTTTTTAGGAGTTTCACTAGGACTTCCCAGGAATGTAGAAACGTGTCACTCTCCAAGAAATGGTCATTGCAACCATAGCCTCTATGAAATAACAATATTTCATTAAAAAGGACAATTGATTATTATAAAGGCATTTTTACGGTATCTCTAGTTCGGGTCCACTTCGATATTTAGAACCTTGCTTTTTTGCTTCATCAATACCTGTAGAACAAACAGATATTTTAGGGTTAATAATTTCATACTGCAAATTTAGTAATAAGAAGTTTTACAATCCCAAAGAAACTTTTTTATCACACTTAATTTTTATACCTAATTTGTTATTCAGGTAGGTCTCACTTTTAATAGTCTAAATGTTTAAAATTAATGGTATTTTATGTGGATGTTGAAAAAATTCAATTTAAATTTACGTTTTGATCTGAAAACCGTAAAAAGAGTACGAACTAAATCAAACATATGTCTGCTAACCAGCGCTATGGCTTGTTTTTAATGTAACTAGCCTCAATCATACCTATAGCTTCTGTTAAACCTGGTGGAAGATTCATATAGTATGAGTTTTACAGTCAACTGTAAGTGTATCTTTCATATAAGTGACCATAAGCCTATAATCTCTAAGTTTGAAACGCGCTTAGCGCCCTTTGTACCACCACTGGACGGGCGAAAAAGAAGAAATCAGGCGATAGTATCGGCACATGGTAGAGATAAATTGAAGCTTCTTCCTTCCCCCTTTCTCTCTCTACGCACCTCTCTCTTACCAAAGCAGCTGGCATCATGCATTGCGGGACGCATTTCGTTTCTCTTTTCCGCCACCGGGTGGATTTAGCGCTGTACTTTCGCCAGTCGTTTGCTTGAACCAACACTGCCTTTCGATTCAAACTTAGGGTTGATAGGCTTATGAAGTGACTCAATCATCTATCAGTTCTAGAATGACCTAACATTTTTGGTGAACTTGAGAGACTAAGTAATTCGGAGTGATACATGTTCATCATCATAGTGAGCGTAAACAGAGAAATTAACTGCACACATCAATAATAATAATTTCCACTAAATAACACACTTAATAAATAATAACTATACACTTATGATTCGTCTACTCCTTTTTAAGTTCAGCCTATATATCTAAACACATTTAGTACAAATTTTGGAATAGTAAATTGGGCAAAATTGCACTACAGCGGCCTCATGTAATTTCGTGTTTTTTTTTGGTGGAGAATGTAGCACTTGACGCGTAGATTACGAAACTAATTTTTTTTGGGGCCGCAAATGATAATTAAATTAATTAACTTAATGTTAAAAATGTACTAATTTTAGGGAATTACCGTGTTTTTGTATTTGTGGGTGGCGGAGACTGTAGCACTTGACGCGTAGATTACGAAACTAATTTTTTTTTGGGCCGCAAATGATAATTAAATTAATTAACTTAATGTTAATAATGTACTAATTTTAGGGAATTACCGTGTTTTTGAATTTTTGGGTGGCGGAGAATGTAGCACTTGACGCGTAGATTACGAAACTAATTTTTTTGGGCCGCAAATGATAATTAAATTAATTAACTTAATGTTAAAAATGTACTAATTTTAGGGAATTACCGTGGTTTTGTATTTTTGGGTGGCGGAGAATGTAGCACTTGACGCGTGACGCGTAGATTACGAAACAATTTTTTGGGCCGCAAATGATAATTAAATTAATTAACTTAATGTTAAAAATGTACTAGTTGTAGGAAATTACAGTGTTTTTGTATTTTTGGGTGGCGGAGAATGTAGCACTTGACGCGTTGATTACGAAACTTTTGTTTTTGGGTCGAAAATGATAATTAAATTAATTAACTTAATGTTAAAAAGTTAGTAGAGTGGAAACCTAAACAAACAGTAACAAGCCGTGGTGTAGGCGACAACCCGATGAAGATAATTACTTCCAAAACACGTAAAAGACGTTACTAAACTCCCCGTATTGGCGCCTGACGGCGCCGCGCACTCGCTTCGCTCAAGCGCTGGGGGCGCGCAGCGCCTCCCCAACCCCATACTAAAAAAAGCGATGGGCCATCTATAACGCGACCTAGAGGACAGTACCAAGCCTTACGCATCAAGTATATACTTTAAACTCAACCAGAAACAAAGTGGCCCAATAATAGAAAACACCGAGAAAATGAACAAAAACTGTAATTGATTTTATACAAAAAGGGAATATCACGTGGAATTCATTAGGACACCGAAACTGTGTTGCCGGCGAACACACGACGGAAATAAGTACAACAAAACACGTGCAAATACCCAAAAATTAGAAATTTAAAATTACATTAAAAAATTAAATAATCATTTGCGGCCAAAATAAAAATTACTCTCGGCGTCTACGTGACAAGGTCTATCAGGCGCAACCAAAATTAATATAAAATTCAATGAAAATGAGAAATTTTTAAAATTAAAAAATTAAGTTAAACAATTAAATAATCATTTGCGGCCAAAATAAAAATTACCCTCGGCATCTACGTGACAAGGTCTATCAGGCGCAACCAAAATTAATATAAAATTCAATGAAAATGTGAATTTTTAAAATTAAAAAAATTAAGTTAAACAATTAAATAATCATTTGCGGCCAAAATAAAAATTACCCTCGACATCTACGTGACAATGTCTATCAGGCGCAACCAAAATTAATATAAAATTCAATGAAAATGAGAAATTTTTAAAATTAAAAAAATTAAGTTAAACAATTAAATAATCATTTGCGGCCAAAATAAAAAATACCCTCGACATCTACGTGACAAGGTCTATCAGGCGCAACTAAAATTAATATCAAATTCGATGAGGCCGCTGTACTACACTTCACCCGTAAATTGTTCACTTTTATTAACATAATACTGTTAATGGTACAAAATAAAACTAGTACAACTAATTAATGAGAGGCTTAACATCACTTACAAAATTTGTATTGTGTAAAAAATAAATAGCAGAATAATCAGTGGTGTATTAGAGCTGGTTCGTACCTGTTTTCCCAGAAGGCTTTGGGAACTATGTGAATACCTTTATTTCTGAGGAGGGTCGGTTTGCACCTAAGTTTTTACCAATATACCACTGAGAATAATGCAAAAGGCCCCAAAACATAAAACAGTGGCGAATTAAGCATTAGACTGAGTAGACTAAAGCAAAACTTGAAAAAAGATATGAGGATGAATTATACAGCTCAAGGCTAAGGAGTTATGAATGCGCTTTCTGGTGTGTTTCTAAATTCATAGCTAGGTTTTGCTGTCTGTAAATCAATGGTAATATTATGAATTACGGGCGATTCGTAGTCAACCATCCCCACTTCTGTGGCTGTTTTCTTTCGCATTGAATTGTTGAAATAAATTGAGAGGTAATAATAATAATAATAATCAGCTAGCTAGGATAATACCCAAGACACCACCTTAGGCCTAAGTCATCAAGCAACTTTTAAAGCCATTAATCCAGGTGGCCCGGTTACAATGCGTAGGAGGGTGGTGGCAAGCCCTTCATGCCACACGATCCAACAGCTCCCTACACCAGGGCCGAACTGGCTAGTAGTTGGCCTCATTTCCCATTAATGCCCAATTTTTCCACTTCGGCCCCGATCTGACCGGCAATTGCCGGTTAGCTGCCCGGGCCTGCCCTACACTAACTATTACCATTAACCTCAACAAGTTTTTATAGAAGGGGAAACCGAAGAGCTCAGGGGAAAACCCCTTTAACCAATGGGGAGAGAACTTGCAAACTCAACGCACAAGGAGTAGTTCAGAGTTTTCACCCAGGTATGTTCATCGTATCACAAATAAAAGTGAAGGTACCCAGTCAAGACTATCAAAGTCTTCCAAATGAGCTGGTTTGCCTTAAATGATAGAATAATTATAGTGTACCCATTTCACTGATCTAGTCACTACATGGATGTGCGATTAATTATTTTAAATGGACACTATTGTAGCTTAACACGCATTCAGTAATAGGCGCAAAACCAAGATGGTGTGAGTTAAAACACCATTACATATGGGAGGTGCGTCTGTTTCTAATTAATAATAAATAATAGTAATAATAATAATAATAATAATCAGCTAGGCTAATTCTCAGTAATTAATAAAATTTTCAGTAATTGGCAATATTTTTTTCTTTAAAAGGTTGAGACGTTCATTATATTAAAATATGCTAATAATAGAGGTACTCCACGTCTAACTAAAGGTTATATTGAGAAAGAATTTAAATGTCTTCATAGCCTTTGAAATCATAATGAGTCATATCTGAAGTGAAATTTTTAATATGAGGAAGAATCTACCTAATTTCACCAAATTTGTAATTTGATTTGATCCGGAATATGGTTCTCTGCCTTATTGACTTATGATTATAGTATCGGTCTTAGTAACGTCTATTTAAGGTGCCGCCTTGTAGCAGCTAAAATGGTGCTTCGCGAGTCCAGCTTCACCGTATAATTTACTTCTCATGCTTTTTTTAAATTTTACCAAACAATTTTTTTAACTACCACTACCTGATATGAAATGGAAACTGTTTAATTTGATATTTTGGTTGTAAAAATTTGTTGGTTTAATTCGATTATGCATTTACTTCGCCTTCAGAACGAAAGGTCTCGATTATAGGTACTCTGATTAGCATTTACACCCGGAATTGAAGAAAATGATAAGCCTTTATTTTGTGAGGTACGGCATGGACTAATTAATTAGTCCATGGGTCCGGCTTCTACAGCCGAGAAAAGAACACGAGACCATTTCCGATCGTACATAAATATAGATTGGGAATGTCAATTCCTTAAAATTTTAACAATTACTTTGTAAGATTCTTGCACAATTTCCTTCAAAATCCAACGCCCATTGATTTAAAGTCGCGACTGATATTGTTACTTTCCTGCCCATTCTATAATATTAACTATTAAACTTTAAATACGTTATTTAGTGAGTATCCTTCCTTTACTCCTCTGAGGCCAAACCTATTATACGCAGTATTTTTACCAACCTTGAGGCCAAACCATGTACTACGAAGTACTATAATTAGTCCATGGCCAAACCAAGGTAACAAGGTTCGCAATCGTCAATAGAAAGACCTTGAATTTACCAGGGCTTCCACATTTGATATCTAAAATTTTCCTCTTGCGATAATTTTATTAAACGAAAAATCCCTTTTTCCCTTTTTTGACATGGAAATTCCCATTTTTTTGGAGCTTTTAATACTAATTTATATTATAATAATAATACTAATTGAATATTTGGTATCTTGACGATTCCTCACTGGGCAGTCGCCCCAACATAATCCTCAACGACCTCATCCTTCTTAAAGATGTTGGTCTAGAACTAAATCCATCAAAATGTGAACTCCTAGTACTTAACCCGGGCGATTGTGGCGAGGAATATTTTAAATTTATTTTCGAAGCAATGGCCCCTGGCATCAAAATCGTGGACCGTTCGTGGTACGTCCTCCTGGGCGCTCCCCTCTCTGATGAGGCGATTTCATCCTGCATGAGTGATAAAATCCAGGCTTTGAAGGTCATGGCTAAGAATCTCCACCAGGTGTCGGCACACCACGGGTTTTAACTCTTTAAAAACTCTTTGGCCATACCCAAGCTGTCATACCTTCTCCGAAGTGGCCCCGTTTGGCTTTGTTGGGAAGACCTTATTTCTTTCGACGATACCCTCCGCTCGGCTCTTCAAGAGGTCACCAACACTTTACTGGATGAACCGGTCTGGGTCCAGTCGTCACTTCCAGTCTCCAACGAACTCGCTCTTCCCGCCTTTTTATCTTCATCCTCTAGTGTGGCGTCTTTGGTGCGAGACATCCTTCCACGCTCTCTCATCGGTCAAGACCACGTTTTCGACGAAGCTCTTTTGAAATGGAAATGCTTCACGGGGGCAAATCCCCCTCCCCTTCTTCGAGCAAACCATCAGGCGTTTAACGATTGAAATCGCCTACCACCAGTACAGAAAGACCCCCGAAAGTCTGTTGCGAGCCCAAGCCGCCTCAAGCGACCGCGATAGTGCTCGGCTCCTTTCGTTGAATTCAAAGTAATCCGACGCCTGTCTGAACGCGCTTCCTTCGCCTTCTCTGGGAATTCATCTCAACGATGATTCTTTTCGCATCGCTATCGGTCTTCGCTTGGGCGCTCATATTTGTGTTGCACACAACTGCAATTGTGGTGCCCATGTCGACTCGCTCGGGACTCACGGTTTGAGCTGCCGTAAAAGCGCTGGTCGCCTCTCCCGTCATGCCGCCGTCAACGACATCGTTAAACGCGCCCTCGTATCCGCCGGTGTGCCTTCTATCCTCGAACCTCCGGGTTTTCTGCAGAGCGACGGCAAACGTCCTGACGGGATGTCGCTTGTCCCGTGGTCCGGAGGGAAGTCTTTAGTGTGGGACTTCACGTGCACCGACCCTCTGGCGCCTTCATACTTGGCTTCTTCTTCTACAGCCCCTTTCTGCGCTGCTACCCAGGCTGAATCGAAGAAAAAGGCAAAGTATTCAGCCCTCGAGCATCGTTTTCAGTTTTGTGCTTTGGCGGTTGAAACCCTTGGCTCCTTTGGGCGGGACGACTTGGCCTTAGTGCACGCGATTGGCCGGAAAATACGCGTTGTAACCGGGGAGCCGCGTTCTGTGGAATTTTTGATACAACGTATCGGCATTGCCGTGCAACGGGGTAACGCGGCCGCGGTAATGAACACTTTCCCGCCTGGCTCCTCCCTCGAGGACAATTTATACAAACTTTAAGTGTTTTTATTTTTTCTTTTGTATATACATTTTTGTAAACGTTTCTTCATAGAAATCGGATAACAAACTAGAACGCTTAATCGAATGGCTGGCAGACCACCGATTAGATTCTTGGCTAAAATGACAGTAACACCATCTACACCGCGCGCACGAAGCTTATTTTAACTAGTGATCAGGTCTACTATGTGAATAACGTAGGCACCGATGCAAATAACCGTTTAGAGGTGTTGTTGATTCATTAGTGGTCTTTTACACTTTCTTTAACGGTTTTAGCTGTAAGTACAAAGCAAGATGTGGTTTTCGGATTCATATTTTCCGAAAGGTAAATACAGCATTTCTTTGTTATTTTACGAGATGATAGATTATCTTTTGAATAATTGTTGAAACTTATCTTTATTATTAAGAAAATAGTTTACGGTATTTAGGGCTAGTTAGGCTTAGCCTTTGCTATCTAATTCTGTCACTCTTGTAAACTAATGTTAAGCAATTATATGTTTCAAAGCATTGATACTGATCTTGTGAAGATAATCCTTACGGCAGTAAATATGAACTTAAATTGAAGTGACCCATTATTCCGACTTTCCCATCATTTTATCTCACACTGTCACACAACCTTCACAATAGCTTCATTTTCAAGAGATTTATTGCATAAATAACAAGAGTTAGCTGGGTGGTAAATTTTAAACGCGGTTACATGAAGAGCGGCGGGCGCGTTTGTCAACGAAGGCGCCAAATTGTAAGACGCGTTTCGGGTACAACGTTAAAACCGCGAATACGACACAACGGTTGCTCGTATGTAAAATGTTCATAGAACATTTTTGTAGGAAATAGCTGGGCCCTAATATGCGTAATGGGTTTATAGCCGTACATACAATACTAACGAAGATATTCACGATAAACAATTACTGTGCACCGGTTTCCCTCATAATCATCGCGGGGAAAACAACCATTTCTAACAGTAACCTGTGAAAAGATGTTTTGTTTGAGTAATTACTCCTAAAATATTTAATTAACCATTCTTCATTTTTTATTAAAAAAAAACTAGATCTCTATGATTTGAAAGAAACGCGTTTTCTAGTGCGTTCTTAGCGATTGGAAATTATGGTAAAAAGAAAACTATTTCTAACACTAACCTGTGAAAAGGTGTTTTCTTTTGTGTATTTACTCTTACATGATTTAATTACGCAATTTTGAGCCATTCTTCAACTTTAATTAAACATAAGTCGCCTTAAAAATGTCAAAAAACCGCTAAAGTCGGCCTTTTAATCTTAGGCGAAATAGTGTTAGTTCACCAGTGTGGCGCAGATGGCGTAACTTTCGTTGCCAGTTAACGAAAAGCATGGGCCAAAGGTAGTGTTTTTTAAAAGTTCTAATCGGACCCCGTGACCTAATTTCAAAAATCGTTCTAGTTTGTTATCCGATTTCTATGCGTTTCTTACGACTAAATAACCTAATTTTTCTATAAAAAAAATTTATATCAGTATTCAGTTTTGTTCTGAAAATAATTTCATATATAAGTTTTATTTAGCTGTTTATATAAAATACGAGAGGTCATGTGATTACGTTAGATTCATCATGCAGAGAGCGCGCGCATATTTTTGTTAAAGGTTTATTCAGTACCGTACCTGAAGTGAAGGGGTTTCGCCCTTCTCCTATTTTTGATTTGGGAGAGCTAGTTTTGGCTCAGTACATTAGCCCAGACTGAAACAACCTAACGTGCTTTATAAATTTTATAAGTATCTCACTAAACCCAAGTTTTAGGTCCTAATAAAGACAAAGTTTTTTGTTGTTTAAAAAGAAAGATTTATTTTTCACCTTCCTCGTTGAGAATTGGTTTTGTTCTGCTGCTCTTCACTCTCTGGAGTCTGGACCCCCGAGGAAAACTCCCAACAATAAAAGTGGCGCCAATAAGGCATGCAGGTGGCTGCATCGACGTAGTGGTCTACGCGCGTCACTAGGAATTTCCCAGCAGTGGAAACTTTTGGGGTTTTGTCCAGAGAGCGAAGAAGAGATTAAGTTGCACAAAGAAAATACAAAAAATATACAATGAAATTACAATTCGTTTGGTTTACAATATTTAAAAATATTTAGCTAAGATACAATTTTTAGGTTTGTTATTATTATTTTAACAGTTGAATTAGTTTTAAATTTAGTTTATTTATTTAAGTTAATTATCGCGTAATCATTTATTCAACACACCCTTTTGGAAGCACTGGACTTTACTCTAAAACTCAAGGTTGCCAACATACCAACTTCATCTAAAGCAAGAGCGCGTTTTTTTTTCCATTTTTCTACTGATTCTACAGTTCTAAATTAAATGTTCTAAAAAGGCGATGCCAATCACGCCAGAGGCAGAGCGTTGCAAATAAAAATTACTGAAAAATATTAGGTCTAGTAATCTAGTACAATCTAGTTTCAATAAATCGATCTTCAAGGAAATTGACAAGAAGTAATATTTCCGAGAACCAGGACCCAAAAGTTACTGTTTATATAGGTCTTGTAGAATTTTTAACCTCTACGGTATGCAACAAGTGTTTCCTTTTAACCAGGTAGCTTTTTTTTTAATTTTTTAAACCTTAGAAAAACCAGGACGTTCTGTTTACAGGTGAAAAGATTCCATTATTTTCACAAGCAGTAACTTGCAGGTCCTGGCTCTCGGATATATTACTTCTTGGCGATTTCCTTGAAAATGTTTTATTTAAGCGAGTATTCCTTTAAGAATTTTGGGCGGATCGGTAGACATTTTAAATGGTCTGGAAGAGAGGTCCAGTCCTTCATTGAGGATAGTACAAATGAATTCTTCCGGGGCCGACGTTTTCATGAAAGGAAGGATATAAGAGCCTCCACAGCGAGAACCGCGCGGAGGACGCTTCTAAGACGAGACGGAAGCACTAAGCTGGGAGAACGCCCCACTCGATTTATGGATTACCGAGAGACGTTTGACCATCCGGCGCGCTGTTAGAGGTGGCCAACGGACATTCTGGAGAACTCGGGTTATGCTTACGTCCCAAGAGTAGCCGACAGAAGTCGCGAATCGGACTGCTTTTCGTTGGACCATTTCCAGTTTGTGTTAATCCGCCGCCGTGTGCGGGGACCACACTGGCGAATAGAACAAATGTTTTGGCCGCCGAGGACTTTGTAGTGAAAGAGCAACCCTAAGGAGGCTTGGTACACCGCTGCCTTGTCAGTCACTGTCACGGTGATACACCGTGTAATGCGAGTGGAAGAGTTCGGAGGATGATATAGTAAATTCAAGATGAGTTTCCGTTATCGCGACTACAGAGAGCCGCAGAGTCGACAAAACACCTTTTAGGTCGAAAGTTTCCGTTATCGCGACTACAGAGAGCCGCAGAGTCGACAAAACACCTTTCAGGTCGAAATTTTGTTCCCTAGCGATTCGGCATAGATGTACAGGAAGTCTAGGGGTGACCGTGAACATCAGGTTCCAGACGGGGAAGGCACCGCGGCAGATCCAAATCGGCAAAGGCGGATTTCAAACGCGGCATCCCAATTGTCGGGGTTGAGTGCAATCACAGTGCCCGCGGACAGGATAGTGACGTGGAAGGTGGAGCAACCGGACGAAAAGGCAGTCGTTGTCATCTTCGCCGTGATACCGAGAGCTTCCAAGTGAAGTTGTACCTGGGCGGCTGTAGCCGCCGCATTGTTGTGTGAGATCGAAATGAGTTGCGTGTCATCGGCCGCTAGTCGTTGGTCCGCAGGGGTAGCTCCATCACTAGTACCCCTAGCACAAGAGGAGGCATATTTGGGGGCTGACCTCTTGGCGAAATCATAGAAGACCCCCGGAGGCCAGCTGGAGCTCTCGAGAACCGTTGGAATTTAGGCAGTGGTAACGTCAAAAAAACCAATGTTGCATTGTCTGCTTTTGTGGAGGAGGGTGCGGACAGTGGCCCTGCCAGCAGTAGGCACAAGTCGTCACGTGCCTACGTTGAAATATTTCGGGCCTACGTTGGGGGCCTCCAATTTTAAAATGTGCCTAATATTTGAAGCAACTACATACAAATCTATGCATTGGACGGTTTTCTTATTAAAAAAGATGAGAAACCTTTAAATTGTTATTTAGAAAATACATTATTTGTTCAAAATTATCCCTCATGGGGCCACCGCTTCCTTCAAAGTTTTATTTCTATAGTGTATTTGTTGACATCGCTGGAGGGACACTCCTTAAAGGGAATAGAACCTCCAACGCGTTCTTTATGGAAGGCCCCATCAATTTCCTTTATTCCCTTCACAATCAACGATTATCAGCGCCGCAAGTGTGAAAAGCCATGGGAGGCAGCGGAAAATATTGGAACCCTCGGAGGGTGACAGAAACAACCAGAGGTTATATTCCCTTTAAAATCGTATTTTAAAATTGGTCGCTCCTTAGGTGCGCCAACGTATCTACAACTTCCAAAGCAATTCATTTATTTGATGTGAATGTTTTGAAGAGTCCCAGAAAGATCAGGGTTATGATATCATTGTCAATTTCCCAAAATGCCACGAAGCCTCAACTTTAGGTGGTGGAGTGGGAAAGAAGATCTTAAATTTTGTATAAAAACGTTTGTTTCCATAATTATAGCATTGCTGAATATGGTTGAAAACGGATAACCCCCGGAAGCCGCTGAGTGCATGTATGTTTCCCAAATAAATTTGGGGTTTTAGATTAAGTGTTAGGTGATACAAATTATCTAAAGTCGTATTAACGGAAACCGTTGCTATTTGTGAACAGTGGCGCACCTAGACCCTTTGACGCCCGGGGCGGATCACGAATTGATCGCCCCTTCCAATTTCCAAAACGTTCATGTGTCCTGCATTACAGCAAAAGCATATGTAACATAATTACTCATAAGTATGCGAGTGCGACTGTACCTTTATTCCATTCAAAAATCCTCACTAACGGTTTGTTTCACCACAAACCAGTAAAAAGGTGAACTACGTTAGATTTTAACCTTTTTATTCATCCTAGTAATTTTGGGAGTCACACTATTGGCTAGTAACATATTTATTTAAGTCAATGGAAAACGTCTAAATTGAGAAGGAATTTTTGCGTCGGAATTTTAGTCAGCCCAATGTAGCTTTATTGAAATTTATAAACTTGCTCGGTTTGTGCGGAAGAAGTTAAGTTATGAGTAATTTAGAAAAATAAAAGGTTGGGGAAAATGAACAATAAGAGATCGCTTTCCGAAAATGGAACAAGTCGTCGAAGTGGGATATTCCACCAGCTTTATTAAAACCCATATCAAGCCTAGAAGAGTTAAGGCTAGTTTCCACTTAGCGAAAAATTCAGTTTTCGCGAAACGAATTAACGCATGCAAGTGAAATTTAGTGAAGCTCAAAGCTACGACGAAAATTAAATTCGTCGCGAAAGTCTCGAAAATTCGTCAAGTGGGAACTCGGCTTTAGGCCTAGGCTCAAAAGAATCTTCAAAAACTCCCACCTTGTAGATGCGCCAGAAAAGCTCAACCTGAATTTCAACTATTTTTTCCAATAAACCGGCTTCTTTTATTTGACAATGCAAATTTATTTTAGAACGTGAGTCTTCGAGAACTTCATTAATTTGCAAATTAATTACATTAACAGAACTTGACAGTATATTGTAGTTCATTTTAGCTCCTTAGCCTTGGTTGTTCAAACCGGTTTGTTTACGAAAATAATGGCCGTCGGTTTATCAGACGTAGAGCTAATTATACGAAGGCATAATCGGCATTTGAGATTCGATGGCGTCAAATATGACATCAAATATGACGTCAAATATTACGTAAGGTACGGATGACGCAATATCTGTGAAACAAACCGTCAGTGAAGAAATAGAGCTAGTGGCATACTTATGAGTAATTATGTTACATATGGCAAAAGTAGAAAAATACTAAGAATGAACAATAATATTTAGCGTAGATGTAAGTCTCTCAAACAGAGAGATAACTGGTACACTCGACCAGAATGTGCGTGATATCCTCGCGCAGTGCACCTCATAGAGGACATTTCGGATAATCACCAAACATTTAGCTCAACCTTGTCGCTGAAATAGAAAGTGACTCGGTCTATCGTTGGAATAATATGGCTCAATACCCAGGGTTTCCTTATTGGCATATAAATTTAAGCTGTTGTGCTTCGCAAAATCTTGACGCCATTGTTTGTGGGCATTCTCTTTTACAGTCTTTCCGATAATTTCAGTCAACTCTTTGTCAGAAGTTGCCTCTCCTCGTGACTGTGACCCAATGCTATACAAACCATCAACGAATTGGATTCTCCTACACCACCGGGTACAATGACCTTTCACTCTCACATAACGGAAGACTTTTCCAGCTACTCAATCTTTTTGAATTTTCATGAGTCGTCCCAAGTATGAAAGCTTATTACGAAATTTGACCAAACTAGTTCACCTTTAATCGCAGCTTTCGCGGTAAGAAAATTTCCACCAACCCACGATAAATTGGGACTGTTCCAAACGACGTAGGATTGGTTCTCTTAGGCATAAGACATCGTTGGCGTAAGAAAAACTCGAAACCGCCACTTGCTTCCACAGCGTACGCGTGACTATGTACGCATTATTATATGAGTGATGACCTTAATGTTTAATGGCGCCCTGAAGCCGACCTCTCTTCGTACTTAACCTGGCTTCGAATAAACTCCTTTCCAGTACCCAAAGATACACCAAGATACGTGAGTCGATCAGAATATTGGACTTCCTTTGCATTCCAAAACTGAAAGGTATACCAAACTAAAAGTGAATATTATCGAATCTGTGGCTTAAATTTCCCTATCGTTTTAACATTGGTAATTATTAAAGGAAAATTCATTAAATTTTTAAGATTTTGTTTATCTAATTATAACAACAAGTATCTGGGCCCCAGCTAGTTACTAAATAAACTGACTTCCTTCTTCCGTTTTTGTAGTTTTTTTTTTATAAATTTTTCAGTTCTCATGTTAAAAATAAATTTTAAAATTGAAATCTTTTATCGCAAAATTTATTAATTTGCTTAAAAACGTAAATTCAGAGCAAAGATAAATTTTAATATTTCGATATTCCAAAAGCCTTTAAAATCGATTTTTTAAAAGGAACAGCTAATAGCCTTTAAAACGGCATTTTAAATATTACTACCAATAGCCTTTAAAAAGCTGTTTCATAGGCTACTGAATAATCAGCTAGGTTAGGCACCACTCGAGCGACTTTTAAAGCCAATAATATCCTTTAAGGGTTGTTTAAAAGTAGTTACTACTAAAACCCTTGAAAAAGGCTTTTTCAAAACAGTAACTACAAATAGCTAATTAGCATTGAAAAGGCTAGTAGTTAATTATCCGCCCTTTTTAAACGTCGCAGGTGTACTTCTAACAATGTACACAAATCCACTTTAGAAATAAATCTTTGAAGGAAGGGTTGGGTCCGTGATGAATCATTTTAATCAAAATAATGTATTTTCTAAAAAGTAATTGAAAGATTTACCATCTTTCGCCGCCGGACCTTCTCCAAAAAGGCGTGCTGCGGTAAGCGTATATGCAAGGGGAGCGTTGAGGGCAAGTAAATATCCAGGGTGACAGGCAGAAGAAAACCTAGGCCTTTAAAATTCAAAAACCGGTGAATACATTAATTTGCAAGTAGTTGGTTCTAATATTAGGAACCCATATAAGCACATTTCAAAATTTGAAGGCCCCCAAAGTAGGCCAGAAATATTTCAACGTAGGCACGTGCCTACCGCTGGCGGCAGTGGCGTAGACAAGGGGGGAGGGGGGAGTTACCGGGCGCAGACCCCTCCCTTGGGCCTACCCTTCACTGTACTAAATTCCCACCCCCTTCTCGACTCCCTCTTAATATTCACATACTTCGACCCCCTTGACGAATTTCTGTCTACGCCACTGGCTGGCGGGGCTACTGAAAGTTACACTAACACCAATTTCGATTGCGTTGTACGTAATCAGGTCCAAAACGTTTTTAGGTGTCAACGACCTTTAAAGCTTTTCAGCCACATATGCCTTAATTGATGATAACACTGACGTCGTGTGTGGTAACGACCCCACCAATCCCGAACGGCATACTAAAGGTAGAAACCAGCAAATTGCATTCACTCATTACAAAATCTAATATGGTTGTTTCAGATCTCGCAAATGTAAATTACTCTTTGCGATAATTTATTTAACTTGAATCCAATAAAATTACAGTTAAAGTAACAACATTTTAAGTCAATAAACCCGTAATTGGACCTCCCTCGCCTAAAACACCCTTAACGGTGTCTAGCGGGTTTGTAGTGAAAGATGCAACTATCTCGCATTCGCAGCCCGGAGGATTCTTCGTGCAAATTGGATTCATTTCGTAA
Source organism: Leiobunum rupestre (assembly GCF_980474605.1). NCBI lineage: Eukaryota > Metazoa > Arthropoda > Arachnida > Opiliones > Sclerosomatidae > Leiobunum > Leiobunum rupestre. Next base: position 47,226,298 of record NC_143385.1, on the reverse strand, counting down.
ACCTTTACTGACTTCATTCCTGGCATAGCGATAAATAAACTTGGGTTTACCATCAAGCTTTCAAATATTGTCTGGCTTTCGTCGCAGCTACTCCTGCATTTCTCGCAAATTCTTTTATCTCCTAAAAATACAAAATAAAGGGCCACATCGTCGTTTGATAAATATCATTGAAAATACTTGCACATTTGGCGTAAGAATTAACGTAAGGTTTTCGGTGGATTTCAAACAGAATAATATTATTCGGACAACACTGCTATTTTTGTTTCGTCCGGATGATAATTACTTTTCTGGCAGTGCTGTTTCTCCACACTAAACTGGTGGACGGGCCCGGGTTTCCAACTGTTATATTGGACTAGCTGAGGGCCCGTCCGTATAGGACACATTAATTAATCATATAAAGTTATTTGTGTTATTGTACTTTACTTCCCAAAAATATTCCGCTGGCCAGAACTAGTCTCTTTCTCTCCCCCGTAGTCGAACCACCCCAGTTAAGGCCCCCCTCCCCCTTTTTCCAAAGTGATAATTTCCATGGTACCCCTTTCCCCAGCCAAACTTCCAAAGGGTCTTGGAGTTTTATAATATAGATTATCAACTAAGATATCGCGACTGAAACTATTCTAGGTGGCGTAGCCGCGCTATCTTCTCTGAGGTAGTGCCTATGATATAGCGCAGTAGCGTAACTAGGAACTCCGCCCCCCCCCCCGCGAAAAACGACTTGGGGGCCCTTTTAAATAGCACCGATTTTATTCATAAACGTTTGGGGGCCCCCTAGTTCTCGGGGGCCCCCCCGCGCCGCGGGTTCTGCGGGAGCGCTATTTACGCCACTGATCTAGCGTCTGCTACAGACAAATGAAAAAGTCATAAGATGGAGCTATATTTCCTAAGCTCGAAGCCTATTGGTCGGATCTGCTATCACGAGATACGAAGGGGGGTAATCTATTCTACTTTTACTAATATTTAAATAGCTGCATAAAATAAGATGTATTTTTCTCCAATCGACACGAACGTTTAGGGCCCAGTGAATGATGAGATCAATGAGAGCAATTTACATCTAGTGTTTCTCGCGACATTTTCTTGCTGTTAAGTGCTTCGTTGGCGGTTATAATCCCTTTAAAATTTCCTGAATGCTAGAATAGACTCATACAGACGATGAGTCAAGGACTTCCTATCGTCATACTGAAAAATATCGCAGCTATCATTGAGACGCAAATTCCATTTTACCTTAAAGGGAATAGAACCTCCAACGCGTTCTTTATGGAAGACCCCATCAATTTCCTTTATTCCCTTCACAATCAACGATTATCAGCGCCGCAAGTGTGAAAAGCCATGGGAGGCAGCGGAAAATATTGGAACCCTCGGAGGGCGACAGAAATACCAGAGGTTATATTCCCTTTAATAACGGTAGCCCTCGCCCTAAACAAACATTTTCGACCTATGTCCGCGAACCATAACAGGCATCGGCACTGCCGTCTTACCTATTACCAATCACACCTTTCCAGTTGGTGGTTGGCGATTTGAACAGTCCCTAAAGCTTTATTTAGGAACAACCACCAAGTTCCACAGTGATTCGTAACCACTATCCACCATTTCCTACACCCAATTTTTCACACCAAAGCAAATAAAACACCAGCCTTGGTAACTCGACCCAGTGGCGCACCCAGGATTTGTTTCTGAGGGGGGGGGGGTGATGCGTCTCAAAACAGTTTTAGGTAATGATAAGCAAAAGCAGTTTAATGAAGGTTTCGTTCATGTTTATTTTCTACTTCTTCCTGTGGGAGGCTGCCCCCCCCCCTAGGTGCTCCACTGCCTCGACCTTTCAGTCAATCTGTACCTGAGAGATTTGAGAAACTTCAAACTTCTAAAGGACAGAAGGGTACGAATTTTAGTGAGAAAATCACGAGATGGGACCTGAGCTAAATGGTCAGTTAAAGGATAACAAAAAAAAAAGGCATAGGAAAACTACGTGGCAGAAACTGCAGGGAATCAAACAGTGGCGCTGGTGTGATAGGCTATAAATATCAGCTGTGTTATAACGGTGCATTTTGGACAGATGGTGAGAGTAGTGCTCGGAATTGTTTATTCATTATCCACAAATTTTCAGATTTATTTAAAAAACGTTGGTAAAAAGAATATCAATTTAACTTATTTAATTATGTTTTTACGGAGCCAAGCATTTATTTGAATAAAAGTGGCATTTATTTAAATAATTGTTTGTTTTATTTAAATAAGAGGCTTATTCACTTTCGATTATTTAAACATTTTACAGTTTTTATTCAACGATTGGTTATTTAAATAAATATTATTTAAATATCGCCGAGCTTATTTTATTCATGGATAAAAATTAATCGAATGCCGAGCACTAGGTGAGATGAGGCGACAGAAATAATTAGCCCAGCCTGCTAGTGGCACCTGCTGACATGTACCACCACCCTCCTACGAATTGTAACACGGCCACCTGAATTATTGGCTTTAAAACTCGCTTCATGACTTAGGCCTAAGGTGGTGCCTTGGATATTAGCCCAGCTGATTATTATTAATAACCATTTAAGAAACTTTAGCCGTTAATACATCGCCATTAGGGCCTCTAACAGTCTTAATTCGGACCTAATTTCATTTATAACGTTGTCTCATGATTTTACCTTTGTCGTTATCGGTGCTCCCGCCTAATGCTACTGTGAAGAAAGTTAAATAAATTATTTCCAGGGATAAGTGCTTCATTCTTGACTTGTAAAATGCGAATCTTGTCCTTAGTTAGGTGAAATATTTTATAACTGTTGATTTCTGTACTTTAAACCTTAGATAGTCATGATATAAGGTATAAGAATTCCAATCCTCGATTTATGACCGCGTATTTTGCAAAAAAAAAACTTTAATAGGCTAATTTAAAATGATCTCTCAACGAAGTCCAAAAGCAGTGGCGTCATGAAATTTTGAAAAGCTATGCTAAATACGTCCGGCGCTTATAAAGATTTTAGCTGGCTCGACTACAACCGTTGCCTCCGTTATATAACGGAGGCAACGCTACAACTAACAAGGGTGTATTGAAGTGAGGGACACAGAGTTGCCAGGCGTACGATAATTATCGTTAACATCAATAATGTCAAGCGAATTTTGGTGCGATCCGATAGTTTTAACTACGTAGTAGTAGTACCAAGAGACATAGAAGAAAAAGAGTCTGCCTCGAGAGCCCTCCACTAGCTTCTAATAAAGACTACCATAGGTTTCCTGAAAATTTCGCCAGCCTCCCTCTTACCCCGTATACCAGCGAGCCAATCATATAGTTCCAATTCCAATCGTTTTTTTTTTAATAGTACCCGGGACACTAACGACCCTAGTAGGAATTGTGGCAAACTCACGAATTACGCATTTTCCAAGTGCTACGCCCGTCAAATGTAATCATGCGCAAGGGGAAAAAGGACATAACGGTAAAGTTGGAAATTTCCATGGCACACGGAGGCAGCGTCGAGGCAGACTCTTTTTCTTCTATGTCTCTTGGTAGTACGTTAATTTGATAATTCAGATTCAGCGTACGATAACGTACTAAAATTATTTGGAAGAAAACCGGTGAAAATGATAAATATTAATAACATTTTTTAGCCGAACGCTTTTTAACCGTTATTAAAAATTATGATTTATCATAAATATAATTTCGACTAACGACTAAGTTAAATGTCAATATTCCGACAAATTTACCACCCATTTTCGGGTGTACGATAATTACTTTCTTATCTTGGTAAGCTAATTTATTTCCAGAACTTGGCAACACTGGAAAAACAGTTTAAACCCCACCTGAAATGAAATCCTATTCGCATTCTCATGAAAGTTACCCAATTTCGTGTTTTTTTTTCCGAATGGTAACTTGAATATCGGGAAACAGGAAACTTATCTTTATGAAAAAGACAAACAATATAGTTAGAAATAGTTTATTTGGAACTCAGGTTCTGGAACATTTAAAAATGATTTTAGGTAGTGGAACTTACAAAAATGTACAATCAGCGGCTAAATGAAATAATTTTGAATATAAAAACGTTCAGAGGTCCATTCTAATTAACATACAAATCTTTCATGTTCACAATTATAACGCTGAAAGAATTCTAACAATGTAACATTACCAGTATCAGAAGTATATAATATATTTCGATGGAAAAAGTACATATCTACCTATACTGCTGAACTTATTCCCTTGAAACGTCACAGATTCGAGCTGATTTTTCAAAAAAAACCGTCTGGGTGTAAAGAACGAGCGCGTGGCGAAATACATCATATAGTTACTTACTAAAACATATGGGTCAGAAATAAGTAAGTATCTTGAGGCAGTGTAATTTTTACATTTTATATCGTTATTGCAGAGAAATCAACGACATAAAATTTCAGTCGTGACGCGGTGTATGCTTCCGCATTTGTACGCAAGATATGTACTTCGAACATTCAAACGTCCATGTTTCATTTTCGTAGTTGATATATTATAATCTTCTGGCAGTATGCAATGTTTTCCTCATACATATTATTACAGTGAAATTACTGACGGGTTACATTCATACAAAACTGAGAGCACAAGAAAATTCGCTTGATAAATACTAATAATATTTCTAAACACATACACCATACGATCAAATTTAAAGGGTTAGAGATACCAGTTTTACTTTAAAGTTCGCTGAAACGAGAAGCGCGAGAAACCCACTGCTAAAATTAACCTAGTACAACATTAACTTTGTGCCGTAGATGATTGGTCTAGACCGTCTAGTACATACTCAAAATATTAAAACTGTAATTTTATTTTACTGTTTAACAATGAGAATCATAAACATAAGTCTGGGGCATTTGGCACTCGGACTAATTAACTCTTTCATTTCATATAGAGTCACATTAGCGGCCAACACGAGAAGTTCTTTAGATGCAGAATTGTCATCTGCTACGAAAACGATTCGCCATATTAAAACTTCAATTAACATAAATATTCTCGCTCTATGTTAACTCAAATGGCACCCACTTATAACAGCGAAAAAGTGCTAAGAGGGCCTGGGGAAATCTCACAATATGATTGGCCAGATATGAGGTATAGAAGATAAAGTGGCTACTCTTTTCACCAAGATTGTTCAATGTCAGGGCCTTTCATCAGGGAAAAATTCATATGACCCATTTGCACATGCGCAAATAAAGGTACACGTTTTCATCGCTAGAGGGATGGGAATAAGCTTTTCGCGCTTTCAGGGAACTGGTCCAAGTTTGCCACTACGCTAGAATTGTAGGATAATTAACACTGAAACAGCTGCTTGCAGAACACTTAGCACTGTAGCATCCTGGAAGAAGTTTAGAAAAAAATATTTTTTTGGTCAAGACATTTAAGTGACTTTGTCTGTCCCAGTTACCCTAATGTTAGACAGTTTTAGCAACAATAAAAATTTACAAACACCACTGCGGGAAAGATTCTATAATTTAGCTTATAAAATTCCTCATGCAAGTACCTGTTGAAAACAGCCTTGGAAATAACGGTGGTCAGGTGGTCAAAGACCAGTTAATTAATTGCTCAGACCAGTTTATTTATTCAAAATTTGGGGGGTCACTGGTCACCGTGTCCAGTTTATTAATTCGAAATAAAAACAAAAAACCAGAAGGTGACCAGTTTAATAATTCCAAATAATGGGAGATGACCTATTAATCCAAGATTTATATCAATTTTGATTTCCCTATTGACTGGATTTCTATGTATAGCGACTCCGCTTACTACCGCCGCGGCCGCACGTCGAGGTTTTATGTAGAGTCAAGGATCCTATATGTTAGAAGGATATGAGGCGAGGGACGAAAAATGGCAGCGCCGTCGGTGGGTCATGCGCGATAGAGAATCCGTCTTTAGACTCCGACAAGGACAAAACATGGAGGAAGCACCGCCAAAATTTGTCCTTGAGGGAATAGAAACAAGACGTCCCACGTTTAGAGGCTCTCTTAATATCGACGGCGCTGCCGGCGTTTTGAAAACATGGGCTGGCCGGAGGGCTACCTATCCTTCTAGCATATAGGATCCTTGGGTAGGCTACCTGGCTACGCGGTAACGGACTGGGGACTCTGGAGTTACGGGGCCTAGAGAAAGAGAGATAATACGGTAAATTACGAGGGTCTTCTAGGCTCTGGTAGTAGTCTTAGGTGAGATAGTACTATATTGTACTATTCTTGTGGTACTCATAAAATAAAGTTTAAGTATTTTGAATACGTGTAAAGTTAATGTTACCAACATAATCTAACTTCTAAACATGTAGTATAGGTTTTTTTTAGGCTTATAAATAATTCATATGCTAGGGGGTCACTGGTCAGAAGGACCAGTTTAATAATTCCTATTCTAGGGGGTCACTGGTCATAAGGACCAGTTTAAAAAAATCCTTATTTCCAAGGCTGGTTGAAAAGCCAAATGTCTAAAGAAAATATATAAGGTAAGCGTCGTCTGCTTTTTCAATTTTTAACTCCTAAATCCCAAAATTTGGACAATGGAGTAAACTGTTAATTTGACAAATTATTGGTTAAAAAATGGCCAATATTTGTCCAAAGCTTAAAAGTCAAACTTTAAACTCTAACCCTTTAAGTTATTCAATTAATAATTTAACTACAAGCACTGCCAAGTTTTGATACCATCCTGGCCGTGATGCCATATTTGACTAGGAATGGGTGGGGCCGACTGCATATTTGTCCCGTAATATACGGGATTGTTAATGACACCTGTGCCACCACATTCTGCAACACTGCAAATTGGCCGAGCTATATTACTAAGAGGCCTTGCGATATTGTTAATGGGTCGCGATATGTTGCCAACATTTCGGGAAATATTATTAACCTGTCTGGAAAGGTTATGTACGTTATCAATGGGTCTTATATTATGATCAGTGGAACTGGAATCATTTCGAGGTGCCTTAGGTGGTTTACGCTTTCTTCTGGGTTGTTTTTCAACTGGAGTGGGTTTTTCTTTGCGATTTTCACTTTTCCTTGCTAAGATTAAGGCACACTGATTACAGTTATAGTTCTTGTCACCCATTTTCTCGCTGCAGTGAATAGTTTTGAGGTGCAATTGCAAACTACCTTTATACGCTGATGTAAATTTGCAGTGATGGCATTTGAATGGTTTAAGATTTGTATGGATAAATTTATGCTTTGTTAAATTACTTTTTCTTGCACTTGCGAAGCTACATTGCGAACATTTAAACTTCTTAACAGAGTTATGTACTGTTTGGTGAATTTTAATTGAACTCTTACGCATTGAGGTGTATTCGCAATGGTTACAACGGTATGGTTTTCCTGGAGGATGAATTTTTTTATGGTTAATTAGGTTAGCCCGCAGATGAGTTGTGTAAAAACATAGGGAACATTCAAATTTAGGAACACTGCTATGCATTTTAAGATGAACTTCCAAAACGCTTTGAAAAGTGGTTGAGAATACACATTGACTGCACCGGAATGGTTTGTTGGTGGCATGAGTCAATTGATGCGACCACAACTCATTTTCTAAAGTTGTTGTATAGTTGCAGTGTTTGCATGCAAACACCTTTGCGATGGAATGAACTTTTTTGTGCTCTGCAAATTCTTCAGGGTCAAGTGTAGAGTATTTGCAATTGCTACATTTTAAACGTTTTGGTGCAAGATGGATCTTTTTGTGGGCTTCTAAAACACTTTGATATGCACTCGCGAACTTGCAATTTTCGCATTTAAACGGTTTAAGTTCAGAGTGAACCTTACGATGCATTTCAAAAACACTCCTGTAGGCTGTTGCAAAGTCACATTGGTCGCAAGTCTTAAGTGAATGGGTTAATGGAACAGTTCGTGGGTGGGATAATGGTATGGTCATAGTTGGTGGAACTGGATCATTTACTTGACAACTAGGGGGCTGTGGAACGACTTCATTAATTTGACAACTGGGAGCTTGTGGTACTTGCTCTGTAAGTTGACAATTAGGGGGTTGCTGGACCTGCTCAGTGAGTTGACAACTCAAGGGCTGAGTCACCTGTTTGGTAAGGTGGCAATTTTGGGGTTGTGGAACTACGTCATTTACTTGGCAACTTCGAGGTTGTGGAATTTGGGTTTCACAATAATTATTTATTGACATCTTAATTATTTCGCTCCAAACACGATAGTAACACGTATCAGCAGATACTCTTCAAATTCAATAAGTCTCAAGCTGACTTGGCAATAAATATTACTTCGCGTGTCCAATTGCACACTTCAATGTAAACTCTTTTTCATGGCCAAGGCTTACATTGTTCGTCGCAAAAATAATTTCCTGTGTGGATAAAATGAGAATTATCTGGTAAGTTAAAAGTTTAAATTATAGTTTAATGCGTTTAGCTTGCGTTGTCGTATACTTTCGATGAAAAAAAGTAAGTAAGTTTATACAACTTCAACCATTTAGCACTATTAGGATTTCGCTGTCGCTAGTCTACGTAAATTTCATTCAGTGTAGCCAGACTGAATTTTAAAAATCGAAGTAGTGCAGTTTTTAGAAACAAAATTTTCCCGTAGAACTCGAAAATGTTTTTTTTTTGCTCAACGCGGTATATCCTAAACCAGCGGTTCCCAAAAGGTGTTCCGCGGAAGGGTCACAGGGGTTCAGAGAATTCGCAGCGCAACCATCTTTGTACGTGGCAACAGTCTTCTAAGATGAGTAAACAAAATGAGTTGGGGTTCCGCCAGTATTAGTTGCATAATTTAGGGTTCCATAGCAAGAAGAAATTGGGAACCGCTGTCCTAAACCATTCAGCTCAAAATATCTTCATTAATTTATAGGAAGAACAATTTACCTCAAAATATTTCATAAGCTCCACTTCGGAACCGCGTGGCGCCCTAGTCAAACCTTGACTTGGCTTGCGTGGAAGTTTACTATCGAAGATGTTATCTTATGCCGTTTTCTTTGGGCTTCTCAGAAACTGCTCTCAGCGCCCACTCGGAAGACGCGTGATGTCGCCATTCAAACGAGAGCGGTTCTCATTGCAGGACTTTTAGAGCACTCCGGGGGTAGGTGGAGCAGCCCAAAGAAAAACGCCTTTAATCCCAAATGGGTGAAAATCCATATTGTACCATTTTTAAATGAAAAGTTACCCCGTTGAACTGAAAATGTTTTTTGATACGATTTTTTTATTAGGTAAGGTATTAGAGGCGTTCTGCTAACACAATGGACAAACTTTTCTATATTTGTAATGGAAAAAATGATCATATCGCTGGCAGCCCTTAAAAAGGGATTGACGAAAATTTCGATCGTTGTACTGAAAACGTTACTATTGTGGGACTGTTATAATTAATTGATAATTCAAAAATGGTTTGTTGTTAATAATAAATTTCCAAAAATTAAAATTAATAAGAACTTCAATTATTTAGAAAATTTGATTGAAGGGTGCAATTTGGACAATAAAATATTTTAGAGATAAAGCTGCACCAATGAAGAATTAGTCAGTTGCTGAAAAAACCGCACATAAAGATATGGAGTTTAGAACGCTATAAAACGCAATGATTTCAAATATTTTAAGAAAATGAAAATTATTGGTAATGAACTTTTATTGTAAACTGATAACCAATATAATATTTCATGTGTATTTTTTCAGCTGACATCAAAGCCACCTTCTCGATAACATTTGTTAAGCCCTTCTTGTGTCCTTGTTTTGGTTGGGTCACGTTACTTTATAATTATTAAAGACATCTTAGTTGGCTATGGTTAGGACTAATTAATACACGAACCTTTCGGCTCTAGAGCCCGACGCCACCGTTGATCCACCGGCGCACCGGTTTTTATTTTAATTTTCGGCACACCGCCGCCGAAATTCTTTTCAAAACCAAATTATTGTTCATAGTTTTAAAAATTTAAGCCTCAAACTTTATTTGTAAGGTATGGAAACCGTAGCACTGGTAACTTCTTTTGTAATAAAGAAGGCACACGTCAGTTACTAGTCCTTTTGTAAATTATTTTCAATTTTTATATTAAATTCATTTTTAATGCTTACGCCGGCAAACGCCGCAGCCTTTGATTAAAGCCGCCGCCGAAAAGAAAATGTCGGCACGCCGCCGCTAAGCGCTCTAAAAATAGGTTACGCGTCCGCTGGTCATTTTTACTCCGCGTCGGACTCTATTCGGCTCCCCTAAAACGCTAAAACACTTCTTCCCATCCCTCTCCTGACTAAAAACTGCGTCACTCACTCTGCGCATGTGCGAAGGTATCACAAGTTGTCATTTAAAACCCGTAGTTCCATATATTGCATCTATAGATTTTTAAACATAGAGATAGAAAAGAAATAGAGGGAAGATTACTGCGTTAAGGCACCCCTGTTTTTGACCGGGAAAAATCAGCCCCCCCCCACGCATGTATGAAAGCGGAGATGGGCAGAATTTGCAACGCCATCTATCCTTCTTTTGTTGATTTTCCAAAAGGCATAATGTATTTCATTTCACCGCGCGTCGATGGCGCCACGTAATCTGCCCATCTCATGGCTTCCTACATTGGCGAAAAGGGGGTCGGCACTCGCGGTCAACTTCTATTTTCTATCTCTATGTTTTTAAACATCGCTGCTCCTTTTTTTAGAACAAACTTATGGTGTCGGCCAAAGGCCTTAGACACCAAAATTAGTCCTCCTTTATTATATTTTATTCAAACATTGGGGTTATAACAGGAAACTATAGAGGTATACACTTAGAATGTCTAAGGTTCCATTGGGACGGTGATATGAAAGCGCGTCGAGAAAAAGGCGGGGCTTAACTACGTCAAGTGTAAGACTTAACACGACATTTTTAAATTCATTTGACGCGAAAAGAATGCGTCGTCATGGTAACAAAAAGGCGATCTTCCCGCGCAAAAAAGGCTTATAAAACAATGGATTTAAAAATCACAATTTGTTATCGTACTTAATATTTTGAAGTAATTATAATGTTCTTCGCGAAAGTGTAGTGATACCTAATTTCAGGTATTTGTATGGTTATAAAAGAGATAATCAGGTAAGCTAATATTATAACAACCATGACTAGGCTTACTGAGTTTTTCTCGTGAGTTTTCCCGCTTTAAGACCCGCCCGTTTCTACAAGCTTCATCACGGCCGTAAAAATCTTCCTTAGACATACCAATTGTATACCTATATAGTTTCCTGGTTATAACAATTACATTACGGTAACGAAAAGAAGAACCCAGAGGTAAAGTGACCGTTTTTCCCTCGTCGAATCGCGACCCCTCCTTGCCCTAAGATCTTAAGAGTTTCAATGGCAATAGCCCGAAAAGTAAAAATATTCTCGAGCCCGAAGTACTTTGCCCTTTTCGTCGATTCAGCCTGGGAAGCGGCCCAGAGAGGGTCTGACGAAGAAGACTCCAAATACGAAGGCGCGAGAGGGTCAGTGCACACTGTTCTTTGTGATACCTTCGCATTTGGGCAGTCGCTGTTGCGCATATTTTTCTGATAAAGTGTTAGTAAGAAGAGTGTTTCGCACTTGCTAAAGAAATTCTGTAACGAAACGTCCCTGTATTCAATAGTCCAAGGATTGAGTGATGAAGGTGGAGTTATTAAATTATAGATTTTCTAAAAATATTGTTCGATTTCCAGTTATTTCTCACCATTTTTTACGATTTCTATTGATCCCAATAATGTTTAAATTATTTCCAATTTCTTAAAGTGAATCCGTTATTTCCCACAATTTGTATAACTGATTTCTCAAAAAGCAACACCATCGTAAAAAAATCCGTACTTCGCGTTAGCAGATTCCAAAAATATTCTGGGATTCAAACGCCGGTGTGGTCCTTTAAGTGACTACCCTCTTGAAACTAGGAAATATACGGACGACGAAAATCAACCACGAGAAAGGGCTATCAATTTGTCTAACAGATGACGCTGTTGTCAAGTATATCACAATAGAAACCCCTATGGTCTTTCTCCGTTAGCTAGTCTCCTGTTGATGTCATCCACCACTAAGGGCATGTCAGTTACCGTGTCAATGACGTAATGTGCTCCCGAATTTACCAATATTTCGTAAGAGCGATTCAATTTCCGCTCTAGTTCTTCAGGTGACAAAGAATCTAGTTCCGGCTCCGTTAATCCCACATAGTTGCTCTGCAAGAAGTACAATTTTTATATTAATTGCTGACCATCAGTCTGTAGATTGTACCGTTTTGGCCACTCCAACTGTCCAACATCCAGCCGATATTCCCTCGCCTATACCATCAACTGTGTCGTCTACCTGAAATGGCGAAAGTAATTAGCCTTTTTGGTTTACATTGAGGCGCATATAGGTCAACGCTAGAATCTCATAAACTGCTGGATTTTCGTCTGCTAAGAAGAAGCTTTCTGATTTATCGTCTGCTAAGAAGAAGCTTTCTGATTTATCGTCTGCTAAGAAGAAGCTTTCTGATTTATCGTCTGCTAAGAAGAAGCTTTCTGATTTATCGTCTGCTAAGAAGAAGCTTTCTGATTTATCGTCTGCTTAACAACTTCTCACGTTGACTGCTACGTTACTAGTTGTATGTAAACTGAGATGGCTAATTACACTTGACTAGTTCTGAAACAACAACATCTTGTTATGTCGAAAGTCAAAATTTCAGCCAAAGATTTTGACAATAGACCGGTTTCGCCCTTTTGGGGCTCATAAATACTGTGTAGGAAAAAAGCACACCCTGTTCTTTTGAGGGAAACTGAAATTAATCTTTTGTTTCGAAAATTCACAAAATCAAAAATTTACGTTCCATAAATAAAACCATGATTTGGTGAAGATTTATCCAAATTTTATTTACTTAAAATATGGAAATTTTTATTACTACACTCAACCCCAGCTTTATTTTTCAGATCATAACCGACGCCGAAACCGTAAGAAAATCCAGCCACCCAATGAGAAGAACTTCAGTTCCTAGTATATAAATACTATCATACTATTATTTCATGATGTGCCGAAGTTATTGGATAGCGAGAGCTATGTTATTGACTCTTACTTTGATTATAGCCTCTATGGGTTGAACTCCGAGCTGCATGGCACACGCCCAAACCATATAGGGACATGGTCGAGCCATTGGTACTTGGTCAGCCGCGATATTGACCTCTGGGTCGTAACCCTTTGACCGTGAAGACACGACTAAAACGTCGAGAATGTCTTTGGGAAATCCAGTGGTGGAGCCAATTTTAAGATAATATTTGTCACGTAGTTTTCTCATGGTTTCTGGCACACCTGTTTGCGTAGTTATCAGAAAGGATGGACAGTCGTGAATAATTGTTAGAACTATCACCTCTGATGACTTCGGAGTGCTGGTGTATGCACGACATGATGGTGGGTACAAAGCGGGAGTACATGCGGTCGATATCCTCTTTGGTTGGAGCAGAACCTTTCTTGCTGATCCATTGCTGTCTCACATTTTCCAGCTCCAGAATTTTCTCAATGTGCACCTATTATAAGATGATCCGATGCCTTATTTAAAGAGTCACAAAGGTCACGTGGGCAACGCAACGTGGCAGAACCCAAAACAAGAATATAGATATTGAGATGGCGGTAATGTTAATTAAACCACCGGCTCCCAGCCATCAGTGATACCAAACCTCTCACCCATTTGCTACTGCTGCTGCTGCAGCAGTAGCAAATGGTGCAGGTGTTGTGCAATTTAGAAAACGTCGTAGCTTTTCAAAGAATTAAATTTATATCATTACATTTACAAAAGCCTGCTAATGTTCACTTCCGTGGGCGGAACCATGTTCATTGTGGGGTCTTTTTGAAACTTATGGGAAAAAATATTTCCGATTTTAGAGTAACTTTTGACAGGAAAATTGGATCAGGTTCAGCAGGAAAATTATTTTTGATTTCTAATTGTTTAAACCGAGAAAACGTTTCTGATTCCAGTGTCTCTTTAGGGATTTTGCAGCAAAACCCGTTAACAAAACTATCTGTTCTAAGATAGCTTAAAATTAGTTAATATAATTTGAAGGCCTTACCCTTTTATGGGCTCCCATGGGTCTCCTGGCTTCGTCGTTGGTAATGGAAATTCCTTCCTTGTTGAATATGTCAACGAATGTGAACAAAGGTGCATTTACCCCACTATCCACCACGGTACCTTATGTTTTAACTTTAAAATATTTGTCTCGGCTATGATTATTTTAAATGCAACAAAAGTGTCGTGGGGAAAACTAAGTGGCAGAATCTGCACAAACTGCATAGTGTCTCTGAAAGTAATACCTTTATAGCAGCGCCACAGGTGTACTTTCCTTGAACTAGATCATGACTCGCTCCCCCTTTCTCCAGTGTCCCTATGCAATTAGAGCATATTCTGCCACGTAGTTTTCCTCTCACCACTTTTTTTGCCCCTTAAAGTATATAGCAGCCCCTACCTGCCCAATCGAAGATAACTGCCCTGGTAGGTCCCTGATAAATCTTCTTGCATCGGTATGGTGTGCGTTTATTAGAGAATACTGAAAATAGTTTATTTCAAGTTAGGCTTAATAGTTAAATCTTTAGTAAATTAACCTTTCTAGTTTACATAGAGTCACGTAGCGGCCAACGTGAAAAGGTTTTAAACTGGTGGATTTTCTATCATAAAAAACAAAGGATCTGCTTAGCAGACGAAAATCAAGCAGTTAATGAGCTGCTTGTGTTGGCCGCTACGTGGTTTTACAGGTTTTTGTAAAATAATTAACGCAGACGTGCTTAAAAATATTATCATGTTTTAATTTCCTATTGCTGTTGAATTCGTGAAAAAATAAAATAAGATCTGGAAGCAGTTTGCACTTGGACATCATTTTGTTCCATTGGTTTGAAACACCCTGTCATCTATTGAAATTCATTAGCAATATTTGGATTATAAAGTTAACGTTCTATAAACTAAATTGGTACACTCCAAGTCTATTATCAAGTAAATTATTCAGGTTTAAATGTACCGCAAAAACACAACAGGCTTAATAGTGGGCATCAATTTCAGAAATTGATAGTAGATGGCGGTAGCGTTTCTGTTGAAATCATTTGAAAAAGAGGCGAATGAGATAAAAACGCAGCCCTTCAAGCGAGCGCCATAATTTTATTGAATTTTTATAACGTAAAATGAAATATCTCAACTTTTTAACTTCCCCCGACCTTTGGTAAATATTTGAAACATCATAATGATCCTAGGAGTATTAGCTAAAATAACTTCATATTTTTTAACATTTCTAACCTTGATTTCGAGATGGAGAAGCGTGGAAATTCTTGACATTTTCTCGACCCAAATCGAACGCCCGTAGCTGCAGGGGCCGAATTAGCTTATTTACGCCAAATATCGGACGTAATACCAATGATCTTATAGCTTTATTGAGCGACATTGTATGAAAGCTTAAAGTTATTTTATCAAGTTCTGACTAGGCTACGTTTTTAGAATGCATATTTGGTTAACCCTGAAGCGTAGATATCTTTAGATAAAAGCAAAACAAAGATAGGGCTACTGATAATGCTAAAGTGTAACTAGTAACTAGTCTCTGAAGGGGATGAACTATCGCCACTCCCCCCTTTCCGAGTCTGTCCAACGAGAGGGAAGTTTTGAGAACGGAGGTATTAACTTAGAAAATATGTATAATTAATAACCAATCGGTCCATTTATCTTCTCGGGGTACCTTAGATCCATTAAATTTCCGAAATTTTATGATTTAAGCTCTTGTCTATTAAAATATATTTCAAATGGCAACAAAAGTGATGTGGGAAAACTACTTGGCAGAACCATAGAAATCGAAATGAGACTAGAACCACTGCGCTTTCCGCCAATCCCAAAGGAAACGGGCAAACTAGAAGGCTGCCATTAGGGTGGAATCGGGCTATAAGCGCCATCTGACAAGCGCGTTAAACATTATTGCCATGGTTACGGCAGAAATTTTGAAGGTTGCGAGCCACTGCGGTACTTTTGTGTTGGCGATTTTCGCGTCTATAAGCATAGCCATGGCATAACCGCGGAAAATTCAAAATGGTAAAAATTTGCGTGTTTTTTTGCTCTGTACTAACCGATTTCGGAAATAAATAAAAATGATCATTTCATACGTATGTGATATTATAGGCTTTGTCGGTTTCAAACGAAAATGACCCGCAGCGCCTCTTGTGGCGAGATCACGCGTAACTTGGTTAAAAGTTTTTCCCCGCCCCCATTGAAATTAATGTAAAATTGGCGATAATTAAAAATTAAATGTAATATAAAATCGTCTTGAAAAATCGTTTATCGCTTTATAACATTCAAAAATAATATTTTTAACGCGCCATGTATATAATCGAACAGCTGCTCGTCTAGGTAAAGTTTGCGTTGTCAACGCGCGTATTAGAATGGAAAATGAGATTTTAGAAAGTAGGTTGTAATTCTAAACGATATTAATAATTTTAGCGAATTTGGTCATCAGTGAATTATAAATATGACTTGAAATAAGTTTCAAGGTTTATTTAAAAGCTAGTTTCATAACTTTTCATCCATTGGTTCGTTTGCAATGTATCTTTAAAGTAGACGAAAATTTTAAGGCGCGGAATCTTGCCCAGTCTTAAGCCTCGGTTTAATCTACCATGTATTTTGAAACTGAAAAAAAAAACTATCGTTAAATGATGGCGAACGCTAATTGTAATACGAAACAAATAACGAAATATGTGGGATTTTTGGCATTAAATGGACTTAGAAAATATTTTAGAGAATCTACGTATAGAAAAGGTAGGCAATCGTATATTTAACGTTAGGGAAACAGTTAACGAAGACAGCTCAGTAGTTCAATAGCAATGCATACGAGAGACGTCGGTGACTAAAAATTCTACGATATAACAATTAATTTAAGTAATTTAATTTTAATTGTCATATAATTTCTATAAAATATTATTCTAGGTTGTACAAAATAGAAGTATTTAAAATTCACCGGGAATCACCGCTCTCTCCCTAGATGTATATCTAGGCATAGATAATTTAAACTCGTACCCTAGATTCGAATACTGAGAGCTTTCCCATTGACGCCGTTTTGACGGTTTTGTTACGAAGTGTTTACCCTTTTCCGGCACGTGACCTCAGAAAAATCGGGCTCCGTCGGTTGCAGTAAGGCGCAAACCATGGAGCGAATTTTTTCTGAGTTCCAGCGGGAAGTGGGTAAACCCTATCGGCAACGCGCGAGAGAGTGATTTCGAATCATGGGTACGAGTTTAAATTATCTTTGATCTAGGCGTACGCATGAACTTTGAGCCCGCCTATTTCGAAAATAAAACGATAAAATATATCTGAAAGGCTTTTTTGGGTTTCTTTTAAATTCATTTATTATGGAAAAATGTTAATCAAATATTTTTCCTAAAAACAATTTGTTAATTTACTTTAAATCATCGCTACATTTACATTAGCGTCAACGGGAATTGTTGTTTACTTTTAACCAAGTTACGCGCGAGCTCGCCCCTAGAGGCGCTGCGCGTCAATCGCTCGTACTCTAGTCTCGGAATATAAATGTTTTTCATTATCAGCGAACTTCAAGACCATATGTTTGACGTTGAGTTGGGGATGGGCCTTCATGATTTCATCGCAATAGTTTAATTAGAAAACTAATTACGTTATATGCCAAAGTTCGCCTGAACACAATTTTCAGAGACAAAAACCTGGAAATGAAAGGGAAAGCAATTAGACATAAGCTTTCTAAGGCAAGCTTATTTTATTTCAAGGCTAGTAAATTTAAAATTATTATAAAATCGTAATTTACGTTGATGTAGATTCTTGTGAACGTAATGATTTTCATAGTTGTTTAAATAACTTCTATGATGTCGTTGAAATAATAAATCAGTCTTTTTTTACAACTCTACAGTGTCGACAACTGTTTCGTATGTCTGTGACTACACGAAGTTGTTTAGATAAAATACGATTTATTTACATGATGAAGGCAGGTACAGAAATGGATATCGTAGAAATAAAAACATGAGTATTTATAAGGCTAGTATTGCGTAATACAGAGGGGATAAATAAACACCGATAACGTTATCTTTAGATAAGACTAACCTATGACCTGACATCACATCCCCTTTTGTTTTTAATTCTTTTACAATTTAATATTTAATTGAACAACCATATCTTTCGGTTGGTTTCGATACTCTCCCACTTCGAGTAATTGTCCGATCGTTCGAAGACTTCGGCGTTGGTTGTTGGTTACTTGCTGACTCGTTGCTTGAGTGCTGTCGTGATTCGGCGATTCGCTGGACTGGGTTGATCGCTGGCTGATTTTGCTGAAGGCATTTATCTGGTACAGGATTCTGAATAGGTTCGGCGATTTGTGACTGAACTGGAACCACGCTACCAAGACCTGGCTCAGTGGCGACGTTCTCTGGACCGATGCTTGAAGAGTAGTTTACGGGATCGACTGTACTCTTCTGATTATCGTCTGGCAAAGCGATGAGATGGAGTCGATTTCTTCGGATTGTTCCTGAAGTTGTCCCAACTACGTACGATCGAGGCTCGTCGGCTTTTCTTACTACTGCCCCTTCTCTCCGCAAGTCTGTTATCCATACTCTTTGTCCGTCTTCGAGTTCGGATAACTCTTGGACTGCGTGGCGGCGATCAAAGTTTCTTTTCTGGGTATTTTTCTGGACGATATGTTTCTCCTGTAGCGTCGCTGCGGGCGGAATGGAGGGTACCAACATGGACGGTGTGGTCGGAAGTGTAGTTCGTAGCCGTCTGTTCATAAGCATTTCGGCGGGACTGAATCCATTGGTTGTTGGTGTTGAGCGGTAGACCAGTAGTCCCAAGGAAATGTCGTTTGTTTTCTTTAATAAAGATTTTGAGATTTTGACAGCGGCTTCAGCGAATCCGTTGCTCTGGGGATATCTCGGACTAGTTGTAATAGAGAGGAATCCATACATCTTGGCGAAAGAGGCGAATTCGTTGGTTTTTGTCGCTGCCAGGTTACTACCGTTGTCACTTCGGACTACTTCAGGAACACCGTGTCTCGAGAATACTTCTTTGCAGATCTCAACGACAATTTTCGTGGTTTGATTCTTCATCTGGTAAAGTTCAAGAAATTTTGAGTAATAGTCAAAAAGTACAAGGTACCATTTTCCGGCGTGATGCAACATATCCATAGCTATGACTTGCCACGGACGGTCGGGCAGGTCGGATGGTAAAAGTGGTTCTCGATGATTTTGAGATTCTTTTAGGCATTTTTCGCAACTTCGGACTTTTTCTTGGATCTCCTGTGATATTCCTGGCCACCAGACGGATTGCTTGGCTCTTTCACGACATTTCACGATCCCTAGGTGACCTTCATGGATGCGTGCCATTATGTCCTTTTGCATGGAAATAGGTATAATTAATCGACTTCCCTTCATCAGGATACCATCCTGGATTGTAATTTCGTCTCGATGGGCAAAGTACTTGATACAAGTGCTATGAAGGTGCTTCTTATCCGGCCATCCATGGGCTAGGTAACGTCGTAGGATCAGACATGTAGCATCTTCCTGTTGCCCCCGGAGCAATTCGGCGAGTTTAGTATCGGACACGGGTAGGTTCGTCATTACCAATTGAATATGAGCGGAAAGCTCATGCTGCAGTTCGTTATCATTGACATCTTTGAGAGGCGCTCTTGATAGCGCATCAGCTGTGACTAAAAACTTCCCCGGCGTATATATCACTTTATATGAATAACGCATCATGCGAAGTCTCAGTCGTTGAAGCCTAGGTGAGAGGTCATCCAATTGCTTCGACTGGAGTATAGTGACGAGGGGTTGATGATCAGTTTCCAATATAAATGTGATTCCAGTAACGAAATCCTCAAAGCGTTTACACGCCCAGGTCAATGCGTATGCCTCCTTCTCAATTTGGGCGTATCTTTGCTCTGTAGGTGAAAAGGTTTTTGAAGCGTAGGCTATTACCTTGTGGGTACCATCGGTCTGTTCTTGCTTCAGAAATGCACCGATCCCATAGCTCGAGGCGTTGGCAGATACGGTAGTAGGTTTCTGTGGGTCAAAGACACTCAAGATTGGCTTGTTTGTTAAGGTAGTTTTCAAGTATTTAAAGGCTTTTTCTTGACCTGGACCCCATACCCAGCTGTTTTTCTTACTAAGTAGGCTGGTTAACGGCTGAAGTTGCTCGGCCATGCACGGAATGAACTTCCCAAGGTAGTTCGCCATTCCCAACAGTCGGCGTAGCTCTGGGACATCGGATGGTGGTTCCATCTCAGTAATCGCACGGACCTTCTCGTCATCGGGTTGAATACCGGAACTATCTATTATATGGCCCAGGAACTTAACTCTGGTCACTCCGAATTCACACTTCTTCTTGTTGAGTGTGATTCCGTTTGCCGCCAGTCTCTCGAGGACCATTTTAAAATTCTTGTCGTGTTCTTCGACGTTTTTACCCCATACAATGATATCATCTTGCATACAGATGGCGTTACTGATTCCTTCGATGCAGGTGGACATTTGACTTTGATAGTGCTCAGAGGCTGACGTTAAACCAAACGGTAAGCAATTGCAACAGTACCTTCCGAATGGGGTGATAAAAGTAGTTAATGGTATGGATTCAGGATGCAATGGTACTTGCCAATATCCGGAGTTGCAATCCAGCTTAGAGAAAACCTGCGCCCCGGCCATCGTCCAAGCATATGATCGACCGCTGGAATCTGATAGATCTCTCTTTGAACATGATTATTGAGTACCGTAAAATCCACACAGATGCGCAACTCTCCTGAATCTTTCATCACCACCACCATCGGGGCACACCAATCCGTAGCTTCTTCGATTTTGCTGATAACTCCCAGTTCAGTCATGCGCTTTAGTTCCTTTTCTACTCTCGTCAATAGCGGTATCGCAACTCTCCTTGGCGTCGTTATCGCATACGGTGTGGCTCCCGGTTTTAGTTTTATCTTGTATTGGCGCTTAACTCGGCCAAGTCCGGTAAATAGTTTCGGGTACTCTTCAATTGGTCTTACGGTTGACAATTCTGTTAGTTGCACTTCGTCGACGCGTTGAACGATTCGAAGACCTTCACTGGCGTCGAGGCTCAGCAGTGGAATTAGCAATCCAGCTACTACGTAAAGCTGGTCGTGTATTACAATGTTCTTGTTTGATAATCGTGCTTCGACCATGCCTTTGCAATGGAGCATAGTCTTTCCCGGCCCAAATAGACGTCGGTCAGGTTTCTTCAATGGTAAATCTTGAAGAAAATCATTATAAATTTGGTCTGATATAACACATACGTCAGCGCCTGTATCGATCTTGAATCGGATTTCCACTCCATTTACTCCGATGTCTATCATCCAACCTCGTACCGGCTTTGTATTTGTGATTTCACCCAGGAAAACGTCTGACGTCAACGCTCCGACTCTGCTGGACATTGCTTCCGTGGTGACCTCGCGGGCTGCAGATCCCAAACATACTCGCTCATAATGGCCCATCTTCTTGCATTTTCGGCAGACTGCTTTGTGCGCTGGACAATTTTCTCGGTTATGTCTCTCGAGTTGTCCGCATTTCTTGCAAGATGGTAAATAAGAATTACTAGAGCTTTTATTTGGAAGACTTGCCTGTCCGATGTGTCGGAGGTTTTTCGACGGCTTCTGGTTTCTTCGTGAGCTGGGTTGTCCCCGTAATCGGTCAATAGAGGCGGTTGGTCCATTACTGAAGTTTGAACCATGTAGAGCTTGTTGCTGTCTTCTAACCTGTTCCGCTTGACGGGCTGTGGATATGGCCTTCTCTAGCGTCAGGGTACCATCTAGCTGCATTTTCTCCGATAGCGCTTTATCTCGTACTCCTACGACTATACGGTCTCTCAGAAGTTCATCTTGTAGCGTGCCATAGTTGCATTTCTCGATCTGAGCTCGGCAAGCTGTTATGAATTCTTCCACTGGCTCTCCGTCTTGCTGGATTCTTGAATTGAAAGTCGCCCTTTCGTAAATCACATTCCTACGTATAACGAAATGATCTTCAAATTTCTGTTCGACCATGGAATAGTTTTCCTTTTCCGCGTCAGTTGCGAAGGTAAACGAAATGAAGATGTCGTCCGCCTTGTCTCCCATCATGTATATCAATGCGTTGACCTGTTCCTCGCCCGACTTGGAGCTTAAACCAGACGCTATGCGAAAACGCTGGAATCTCCGTTTCCATTTCGGCCAGTCGTTAGGACATGAGAAGTCAAATGGCTCCGGTGGAAGGACGTGAAAAGAAGTTGGCGCTTGTCCTGGTACTGCAGCAAGTGCGTCGTTCGGCATCGCTGTTGACTGTCTAACGGCGGGTTAAGTTAGAATACTATAATTTTAACTTACGGACTGAAAGCGAAAGTTCGACGATTCTGACACCATGTTTCGTATGTCTGTGACTACACGAAGTTGTTTAGATAAAATACGATTTATTTACATGATGAAGGCAGGTACAGAAATGGATATCGTAGAAATAAAAACATGAGTATTTATAAGGCTAGTATTGCGTAATACAGAGGGGATAAATAAACACCGATAACGTTATCTTTAGATAAGACTAACCTATGACCTGACATCACAACAACCGATCAAAGAACATAAACAAACCAGACGACATTGCATAGGACGTTATGCCACGTGATCATATTTAGTTTACATTTTTTTATTAGATGGCGCGGATATGCGCGATTCCACTCTAATGGCGGCCTTCTAGCAGGTACGTCTCCCCTAATCCGCTCGTGATTCTAGTCTCATTTCTATTTCTATGGGTAGAACCTGCTCAAACTGCACAGGGACAATAAAGCTGGTTACATCAGTTCCGTTCCGTACTTTTCCCACACCTTTTTCGTTCCCTTTTGAATCAGAGAGGCTCACCATGGCAGGCGTGATAGGCGCACAGTGAGGTACGCGATGAGATAATCACCACTTGGTACGTTTGTTTGGTTTTCTGTGGGCCCACCATCTCTCCAGGAGCTGTTTGGTTGCCTCAATTGTGTTAGATTTACCACTTGTTTGTCCAGCCCTAGCATTCATAGATAGTTCTGAGATGGAGAGGGGACTACTTTGCCCTCTGGTTCTACTTCAGTCTGAAGTAGCGTTTCACGTTGACGGTACAATGCTGGGCACTCTTCTAAAATATGCATTACGGTTTCCGCCGGAGCCTCACATAGTTTGCATTTCGGCTCATTGCCCAGTAGCTCTGCTTCTCTGGCTGCGGTCGGTAGCGCTCCGGTACGGGCCTGGAATAATAAACAACTTCCACGACTGTTGTCATATATTCTTTCCTTTGCTGGTTTTTCCTTCGTGGCGTACGTCCGAAGACTGTGTTTTTTTGTAGGTCATTTTTCCAACGGGCTTCGTAGCAACGTCGTTCCATACCCTTGGTCGCCACTCCTTTTCATTTGGACACGATCCCATGTTTTCGTGAACACCGTACTTTTTGTACAGCCGATTTGTACGGCGACTCCATTTCCTCCGGTGTGCGGGTCTGTTTACATACTTGTAAACCGCCCGGATCTGTCTTTCCGGACTCGCTCTCAAGCACGTCCCGAGGACGTTTATTTTCGCCCTCGCCTTACGAACGAAGACCATCCTTTTTCACCCTCGATGGCCGCGTTTGCAGTAATGACGTTGTCTCCCAGTGCTTCTTCCCCAATTCCCGCTGTTTACGCTCTTGGGCGGTCCACGTTGTCGGTTCCAAACACAAGGTTAGCGCGGTACTGCAACGGACTTCCACAACTCGCGGGATACCTCGTATCGATCGTATGCGCCGCTGCCTGTTGAAGATATTGTGGTTATGAGACGGTTCGCTTTAATGATTCGTGCCGCATTTGTAGCGTCGAGATGTTCTTCTCGTGTGAAGAACGTTACGCCCAGGTATTTCGTCTCGTCAACCAACACTGGTCTTTGGCGTGAAGTTCATTATCACCGACTTCTCTGTGCAGAACCTCATTGTCTTTGTCTTGGAGAACTGCCCCGCAGTATCCAAAGTAAAATAGTCCATAATGAAAAAGGATAAAAAAGCTAAACCCTAAATAAATTTGAAGAAATTTAAAAACTTACAAATAGCTCGTCCTAACAAGGGACGGTCCTAACAAGAGATGGTCCTAACCAGGGAGGTCCTAACCAGGGTCGGTCCTAACCAGGGTCGGTCCTAACCAGGGAGGTCCTAACCAGGGACGGTCCTAACAAGGGACGGTCCTAACAAGGGACGGTCCTAACCAGAGTCGGTCCTAACCAGGGACGGTCCTAACCAGGGACGGTCCTAACCAGGGACGGTCCTAACCATGGACGGTCCTAACCAGGGACGGTCCTAACCAGGGACGGTCCTATCCAGGGACGGTCCTAACCAGGGAGGTCCTAACCAGGGAGGTCCTAACCAGGGACGGTCCTAACCTGGACGGTCCTAACCTGGACGGTCCTAACCTGGACGGTCCTAACCAGGGACGGTCCTAACCAGGGACGGTCCTAACCAGGGACGGTCCTAACCAGGGACGGTCCTAACAAGGGACGGTCCTAACAAGGGACGGTCCTAACAAGGGACGGTCCTAACCAGGGACGGTCCTAACCAGGGACGGTCCTAACCAGGGACGGTCCTAACTAGGGACGGTCCTAACAAGGGACGGTCCTAACAAGGGACGGTCCTAACAAGGGACGGTCCTAACAAGGGACGGTCCTAACAAGGGACGGTCCTAACAAGGGACGGTCCTAACAAGGGACGGTCCTAACAAGGGACGGTCCTAACAAGGGACGGTCCTAACAAGGGACGGTCCTAACAAGGGTCGGTCCTAACGGCTTTCCATTCATATGTAAACCGTGCAAATATAATATGCTCAGATGAAATAACCCTCAAACACGAGCTTTGCATGATAAAGCTATAGCTACGGATAGGGGGTTTAATGCCAATTCGCTAATTTTATCAGAGTTGTTGGATCCAATCATATTTTGGAAAAATAATCACTTAAATGATTATTGCACAATCACGCTATAGTTCAGCACTGAGCCTCCTAGTGTCTAAATATGAACAGGGCGTAATATACTACTACTACTACTAATACTACTACTACTACTACTACTACTACTACTACTACTACTACTACTACTACTACTATTTAGTTCGGTTGCAAGTACCCATTTTATACGATTTAAATTAATGACCAAAAACTACACTTCAGCTACTGAGGACAAGCTGTATCCAGAACAAAATCTCGAAAATAGCAAGGGAGATCTTTTAAAGTTCCGTCATGAAACTAGTCTTTACAATTCATTAGAACTTCCAGATTATTATCAGTAGTAAAAATTAAAATTCGAGGTAATGCCGGTTTTATTATTTTTGAGTCATGCCGGAGAAACTTTTCCCCTTCTTAGTTTTTTGTTATAACTCTGGTATTTCCAAATCGATGGCACTTGTAACGGCAGGGTGTGTTGATTTATCTCGACAGCGTTGAATTAAACTTTTTAATGATCTTAGTTTTGGTAAAGTTGGCAGAACGTGGTCTGGCACGCTTCCCCAGATTATCTGCAATAATGGTGTTGTGGAATGTTCTTAATTTGCTAAACTGGTTCTTGGTACTAAATTTGATATTTCATATTATGTTGTTTTTAAACCTTAATAATTTGAACTTTTGTTACTCAATTAGGCCTTTTTGTTAGATACGCGATTGAAATTATGTTTTTTTGTAGATGAAATCGAGGTTAGCTTAAACTAAATATTATTCGGCAGATCAGTACGTTTTAAGATTCGATAGAAGATCTTACGCCGCTCGAACTAAGTTATAGTTATGTTTTTGGAATTTTGACTCATGTTTTAAATAAAGTTCTTATGTTTATTCTCGGCTTGTTCATGTCTCCACTATAGTAAAATATTCTTCACTACTTATTTCGAAATATTTCAAATGGTACTTGTCGTGGCTACTGTCCGCCGTCCGGCGTGCTTGTTCTTATAAACAGTTTTTCAACAGCTTACCATCAATTTCAATTTGGTCCCGACCATGATAATGATTGAAGTACGCGTAGCCAGAAAAACTAGTAAAACTTTCCCTTTTTGGGTTTTAGAGAAAGATACATCTAACAACAAAAGAAAACTGTGAGATTATTGTTTTTAGGTTTTTTAGGATGTTATTTTTACGATGTTTAATAAATACAGAGTTGTTGATTTTCGAGATTTTGTCCGGGAACGGTGCTTAGAAAGTAGCAAATAATATATCATTAATGCCTAGAGAGTACCAAAAATATCTCACTAACGCTTAGAAAGTACCAACAATATATCATTAATGCTTAGAAAATACCAACAATATATCATTAATGCTTATAAAGTACCAACAATATATCATTAATGCTTAGAAAATGCCAACAATATATCATTAATGCTCAGAAAATACCAATAATATATCATTGATGCCTAGAAAGTACCAACAATATATCATTAAAGCTTAGAAATAACCAACAATATATCATTAATGCTTAGAAATCACCAACAATATAAATTTAATGCTAATGAAGTACCAAAAATATATCATTAATGCTAATGAAGTACCAACGATATTTCTTTAATGATTAGGAAGTACCAAAGATATCTTAAATACTTATAAAATACCACCAATATATCTTTAATGCTTAGAAAGTACCAAAATATGTTTCATTATGTTAATTTCTTTCGTAGCAATAAGGTTCAACTGCTTTATCTAGAAAGTGAATACATCGCTGTCGGCCCTCGCCTATTCAACGCATTGAGCCCTAACCAACCCCATACCAAATATTTTTCAAGGTTATCTTAGGAATAGCATGGGGCCCATGCGCATGCCCCGGTCGGTATTCGCAACGTTGCGCTGTAAAGTGGGTTTTAATGCAGAACAGCTTAGTAGAATTGCTAACGCAAATGAAATAATGACAAGAATATTGTTGTGTAAAAGAAATGCGTCATGACGTGTGCAGGTGGAATTGTTGTACCTCTATAACGGAACTTCCATTTTTAAATCGACGCCCAGTCGTAGCGTTTTGCTACAAGTGATAACCAGTCATAGTCATTGATGGATAAACAACCGCCCGAGCTATTCCTTTAGCGGGGACCCTTGACCTTGCTCTAACCTCGTCTTCTCGCCACTACCTCTTGGCAAGTTCCGGGCCCCTAGGCTTAATCGTACTCAGCCTATCGGTTAATCTGCTTTCTTTTTACTTCTCCGAGGGGTTTTATAATCACCGTGTCTGTCTGCCTGGTCGGCGAGTGCGTACGCATTTTCGGAGCAAAGTGTCAT
This sequence comes from Leiobunum rupestre, assembly GCF_980474605.1. Taxonomy (NCBI): domain Eukaryota; kingdom Metazoa; phylum Arthropoda; class Arachnida; order Opiliones; family Sclerosomatidae; genus Leiobunum; species Leiobunum rupestre. Next base: position 47,199,201 of record NC_143385.1, on the reverse strand, counting down.
TACTGCGTTCGCAGTTTCTTGGAATTAGAGAAAATCTTTTTCCAAAAGAGCACTTCTTTGGTCATTGGGTGTAGTGTAATTTTATTTTCAATTTGCGTTAGTATCGGGCGGGATTCAAACCCGAGCCCTCCTGAATGACAGGTGGGTGTTCTACCACAGAACCACGCATACGTATTCACTGAAAATTAGAAACTCTTCCGAGGAGAGGTATCTGTTCCTTCTGATCGTCAGTATCTAAAAGAATATTTTTTATAAGAATAATAATATATAATTTCAATAGCATATAGTTATGACTGCATACATGTATGTCAGAAAAATAATTGAAGTAAACTGAAATTCGAAAGCTTGCAATTGAAGGGGCGTTTGTTTTTTTACACACAAAATCTGTATAAAATGCCACGCGGGGAAAAACGATCATTCCAAACATTCATCTCGAATCAGAGGACATCCAAGCAAACCAGCAGCTCATCCATCCACACAGAGAAAATGAAGTTTTCAGTCGTGTTTGTCTTTGCTCTTTTCCTACTGGCTGTATTCAGCTCGAATGTATATGCCCAGGATGACAAAACCGCGGGCGTTGACCCAGCTATGACTGGTGACGCTACCGATGCTAGCAATTCAGAAAACATTGTACAAAAAATTCGTGAGTATCAATAATTTGTATCCTTTTGCAGTTGGGGTTGCATTTTACCAAATTATGTCCATCTTCTTTTGTATTCCAATAATATTATTCTTCTTACACAAAGTGTTGTGTATTCGTTGCTCGCGATCTATTAGCGCCGCTGTGATCTCAGATTTAATTTCTTTGTTAAATAATAATAATAATAATAATAATAATAATAATAATAATAATAATAATAATAATAATAATAATAATAATAATAATAATAATAATCAGCTAGGCTAATACCCAAGGCACCACCTTAGGCCTAAGTCGTCAAGCGACTTTTGAAGCCATTAATTCAGGTGGCCGGGTTACAATGCGTAGGAGGGTGGTGGCAAGCCTTGCATGCCACGCGTTCGAGCCAACAGCTCCCTACACTAACTATTACCGTTAATATGAACAAGTTTTTATTCAGGTTTATTAAAGGGCAACGCAAGTCGTGATGCAGGGGGGAGGAATGTATCATAACCTATAGATAAAAACAGCATCTGCGCATGCGCTTTTGTTGGGGAAACGGAAACGTTGGGGGAGAGTTAGAGCAAGAGAACGCCTGGATTTGAGGTAGAGGGGGTGTGAAAGCGTATTGGCGCATGCACAGATACAGATTTAATCTGTAAGATACGATTCCCACCTGCATTATGACTTGCTGCCCTTGAATATAGTGGCATTAGTTATCGCTGACTTTAAAAAAATCACTATTCCCAGAAATATATAATTCATTTGTTACCAGAGAAGTGTCTATTTCGGCTATTAAAGTGAAATTGCACAATTTTTTCGCCTTAAACGTGACCGATCTATCTACCCAATCACGAATGTCGAAGCTTGGTAAACTTTGTTTCAATCGCTTAACAGTAGCAGTGTAGACGATGTTTACCTCTAAGCTCTACTTCCATTATATAGTCCAGCCAGACTGAAGCAATTACCTAGTGCCGTTCCGCTGTCCAAAGATTACGTACCCTGGCCAGAATTGTTTTGGGAGCTCGTATTGAGCGATTGTGACTGATTAATCAGGGCGAGATAAGTGTTACGGCCACGCCAACGGGGGGATACTTGGGAATAATGACAACCACCCGTTGGGGGATTAGTGGTCGTCCTCACACGGCCATCCACAAACTCTGCCTCGTAGGCGTTTGGGATTACAGGAGTATGCCACTACTCCCCCCTGGCCAGAAATGGAAACTGTTCTTCTTCTTAGGATTAATTACAGGAGTATGCCACTACTCCCCCCTGGTCAGAAATGGAAACTGTTCTTCTTCTTAGGATTAATTACAGGAGTATGCCACTACTCCCCCCTGGCCAGAAATGGAAACTGTTCTTCTTCTTAGGATTAATTACAGGACTATGCCACTACTCCCTCCTGGCCAGAAATGGAAACTGTTCTTCTTCTTAGGATTAATTACAGGAGTATGCCACTACTCCCCCCTGGCCAGAAATGGAAACTGTTCTTCTTCTTAGGATTAATTACAGGACTATGCCACTACTCCCTCCTGGCCAGAAATGGAAACGGTTCTTCTTCTTAGGATTAATTGTTTACCTTTAATCCCCGAAGGCGAGCTCGAGTTGACGCGCTTATTTCGGCTCATTTGATTTTCTTTGTCTAACAGCCTTCTAACCTTCTCCTTTTTATTATTGCAGTTGACAAGTTGTTCGAATTCTTGTGTCAATTTCCGCCCATCAAATCTGTTTTGGGAGATAAATGCAAATAATAACCAACGCAATATTAAAATATATTGCTTTTGCTGTAAAAATCAATAAATTTGTCAAAACATTTCATGGGATGTTTTTTTTAATCATGAATATAATTTTAATTTATACAGTCTTTTCTTTTGCACTAAAAAGCTCTTTTTTTCAAAAACTTGTAATGCTAGAAATTTCAAATTTGGAAGGTCGACTGACTATACCGGGGGACATTGTTTTGGTAAATTTCACCGGTTTCGGCATATTTTTTCACCAATTGTGAAACTTTATTTTTTCACCACTAGGTGCTATATCAAAACATTCAATTTGAAAGTTGTAGCCCGTCATCGAAAACCTATTAAAATCGTTGATTCAGTGAAAAAAGGGCCTTTTTTCAGTGAATAATGAGACTTGGAAAATTGACAAGCTGGTCAAGCCAAATTACACTTTTTGACGCGACAAAAAATAAAAATTGGATATGCCTAAGTCACAGTAATTAGACATATTAATAATGTTCAAAATAGTTCGGCGGTTTGTTTTTAAATCGAGTTATTTTAGTGTCTATGAATAAGGTGTAAAATACGTTCTACAAATTTGTTTCAAATATTGCACCATCGGAAGTTATTTAAGAAGTTATCAGTGTTCGCTTTCACGTTACCCTGGTTATTGGAAAATTAAAAAAAAATGCTTTCGATATTTCATTATCGATTTAGCCAATCATTAGGGACCAACGAAAAGTCTTATTGTTCCACGTGATTAGAAGCGTAGAAAATATGTTGTTTTATACGTAGACTAATTTAATTTTTTTTCCGCCAATTTTGATAAATGTTTTCTAGTTTTTACATTTTAAAATATTTTAATTTTTTGGAAAATTTTCCCATAGGGGCATTTAACCCCCGAGTTTGAATAAAATCGGTGTAGTCTCCTTGTGAGTAGTGTATGAACTTTGGGTGCTGGCCCCTATGTAAAATGAAAAGGCTGATTACGCATTCGCTCTGTGACAGACTCTCATTAACATAAATAATTCAGTGTCATATCAATGGCAATAGACGATTAAATAAAACATTTTCAACGTTTTGCCTAGAAGTAGTTATACCATAAGTATATAATTATGTTTACACAAGTGTGTCAGTTCCCTATCTTTCCCATGTTAAATGTTTACTGAGAATGACCACACATTTTTGGTGGACTTCAGAATGAGGTTTATCCGTGGTCAATTGTGAGCTCTTTGCCTCATCGTCCTATTGGAAGACAAATTCGAACTTCAGCCAATAGAGTAAGTCCAAAAAATAGATCCAAATTTCAGAAATTCACCGCTTAAACGAAATTTTCGCCCATTATTTAAATTAAATGAATATCATTCTATTAAACTATTTTTTATTATGAACGCGTCAACGCAATGTAATCTATACCCGAGCGATATTAATAAGAAGATAACTATAGGCATTCAAACAAACAAGGTTTCAAAATACGCTAGCTTTGATGATTACGAGATTGTGCAAAGGCTTAAAATCCCTGAGGCTGTAGCTGCTACTGAGTCTACTGTACAGGCAATAACAACTGTTGATAAGGGAAAAATACAAACACAGGTTGGAATGTTCACAAAGTTAACTGGATTGTATTTGGGTACGAGAATTATAAAAATTGTTTGTTAAAATGATTTTACTTTTTAGGTGATATTAAAACAATTTTTAAAAGAATTGGGAATAGAATTTATAAATTTTATTTCAACTCTCAATATAATAATCAGGCCGGGAGTAGTGGCTCACTCCTGTAATCCCAGGCGTCCGGGAGGCAGAGTTTGTGGATGGTCGTGTGAGGACGACTACCAATTCCCCAACGGGTGGTCGGAATACTTCCGCCACGGGTGTCCCCACCCTTGTCCCCACGTATCCCACCGTTGGCGTGGCCGTTACACATATCTCGCCCTGATTAATCAGATGGTGTTTCGCCGGGCTCAAGGTCTTCTCAGACTCAATCAGCCCTTCCTTCCTTGAATAAAAAAAATATATATAATAATCAGCTAGGCTAATACCCAAGGCCTAAGTCATCGAGCGACTTTTAAAGCCATTAGCTTAGGTGGCCGCGTTACAATGGGTAGGAGGGTGGTGGCTGGCCCTTCATGCCACGCGAGCCTACAGCTCCCTACACTGACTATTACCGTTAACCTCAACAAGTTTTTATGGAAAGGGAAACCGAAGAGCTCGCGGGAAAACCCCTTAAACCAGTGGGGAGAGAACTTGCAAACTCAACGCGGAAGGAGTTGTTCCGAGTTTTCACCCAATGCCACAAGTTGCGATCGAACCCCGCTCCTCTTTCTGCGAGGTGAAAGTGCTAACCACTCCGCCACCCCACAGCTACGTCACTCTGGAACTAGCTCTCAGTAATTATTTATTCATAGTGACAAACTTATGTAAACATAATTATACACTTATAGTTATACCAAGAACGTATATATGTATAAGAACGTTGAACTATCAATTTGGCGCCATTATGCAATCGGTTACAGAATAACTCCGCCCCAAAACTGTTAAAACAGTTTCTAGCTCAAGCGCGCGCTGCACGCGGATTTTAGGGCGGAGTTATTCTGAAACAATTATTGCCGTTAATTAAGGTGTCCGGGTTAAATACCCTAACATATCTAGTTATCAAACTGGTACTAGACAACAAAAACCTAATATTTCTAATTATGAAATTGCTCCTTGGAACTAGTGACTCATTGGTTCCTTCAATCGGGTCACTCTCAGAAGGGTCCAGGACAAAACCTCGAAGAAAAAAACCCTCGAATCGTTAAAACTCGAAAAACTTTAATCTCGTAAAAAAATCATCGTAATAACAAATAAAATATTTTCATAAAGCCAAATACGAGGTACGATTATTGAAGAGGGGATATCACTTCCAAATCAAATGAAATTAAGGATTTACATTGATTTCAGTTTGCTGAAACCAAAAAAAAATGAACGGGGACTTCCGGAAATGAATAATTGCAGAAATATTTACAATTTAAAAATTCTCCAGTTTTAGTAGAATTTTTAATCATATTATTCGTGATTGCTACTGCACCGAACTTTGTAGGTTAGGTTAGGTTAGGTTAGGTTAGTCGTATCAAGGCTGTAGTACAGCCTTGGTCGTATTGCCCACGGCAAATCTCATAAATATTTTTTATCTAAAAGTATCGCTTAAGGCATTCCACTATTTATGCGACATTCATTATAGCGAGCGTTTTTAGTATCCAATGGTTAGAGTAGTGTACCTGACGAAATAAAATCATAATACTTTTTGGTGAAAAACTCTACTAAAACTGCAGAATTTTTAAATTGTAAATATTTCTGCAACTATTTATTTCCGGAAGTCCCCGTTGATATTTTTCGTTTCAGCAAACCGAAATCAATGACATGTAAATCCTTAATTTCATTTGATTTGGAAGTGATATCCCCTCTTCGATAATCATACCAAATACGAGATGTTTGCTGCAATGCCTTTGAGATATTGGGCTATGTTACGGTTTTGATAGTCCAAAATGACAGTTCGTAATTGCTCTTCCGTTTTCGTGGTGCGTTTTCTTTTCCTAGGACCTTCTCCTCCTCCGAAATCAATGGTGTTGATATGAATCTTTAAATTTAAGTGATATTATTAAAAAACTAATATACTAAAAGTAAATAATTGAACTACCTCAGTTAACATGATTATTTCCGGTTGAAAATCACCACACCAATCGCTGATAAGATCGAACACCCTTTTATACGGTTCTTCAAAAGCTTACCATCAATTTCATGATTATGATTTTTGGACTCAAAAACAACGATTCCATTTTTGGTATGAGCTCGTCCAGTACAGCTTATTGAAGACTTGTCCTTTTTTGTACACGACCATAGCACTTATCTTTATAAATCCGGTCTTTGAAGTACGTGTGGCCTTTAAAAATTAGTAACACCTTCCCTTTTTGGGTGTTAGGTCTAATCACAAACGTTAAATGGTGGGATTATCTTGAAAACGATATTTTTTTACGAGTTTTTTATTCTTAAGCGGTTATTTTTATGACGAGATTTTTGGTCTTACGATGTTTTATCTAGGTTTTTTTTACGATTTTTTTGTTTTTTTACGCGGTTTGTTATACGATGTTTTGTCAATACGACGTTTTTTTCTCGAGGTTTTGTCCGGCACCGCTCTCAGAAATCGGCCATGAGAACAATCTTTCGCAAGGAAGCAAATATTCCTAATCGATGACGTTTCATTGATGAAAATTCATGAATTCTTCAGAAACTGTTTTTGCGACACAATGGAAACCCTATGGGAGAACGGGATGGTATTGAAATTAAGATGTCCTAATTGTCCTTGGTACCATTGACCTCTAGCATATCAAATTATCAAAGTTGTCCTGGGAATCATATACCCTAACACCTCTAGCAGGAATCCATACCTCTACTTGGAATGCTTATCGCGGCAGATTTTCGTCTCGATGTGACTGATGGTTTTTTTGACGTCACTATGTTAACTTAACAAACAACAACGTGAGAGGGGAGCGCGCGCAGAGGGGAATTTTTCTCTCGTAGGCGGGGCCAAAGCCGTCAGAGTGATCTTACCATACGCGATACGCCAGGATAAGCATTCCAAGCAGAGGTATGGATTCCTGCCTCTAATTATCCAACTGGTGCTAGACACCAATAACCTAACATTTCTAATTATGGCTTTGCTCTTTGGTCACCAGTGTCTCATTGGTTCCTTCAAACGGTCCACTCTCAGAAATCGGCCATGGGAACTCTAAATCTCTATCCTAATTTTGCTCTAAACTAAATGAGAGAGTAAAACAGTACTGGAGTTAAGATGGTTTTGCTACCTTTGACCCTTACATATTTGAGACCAGTGCTTCTTGATACCAATAACCTAACATTTCTAATTATCGTAGTTACCCTTGGCCACTGACTTTTAACGCGAATTCTAATTATATCTTTTTATATCAATTTATACTTCGATTTGGGTCCTTCTGATCAAATTATAAACGATCGACAGAGGGTGCTTTTGATCGAAGTGCATTTGATCGGTTCCTATATGATCTAAATGTAAAAAAATAAAGTTCAAAAGGTCGACAAATCAATGCGTCGTTTTTTACCTCTCCGAGGGGACTTTGTACCCTAGGAGGGGTTATACAACCAACGTGTCTGTCCGTCTGTCAGGCCTGCGAACGCGTTCGCATTTTCGAGGCAAAGGGTAATCACTGCGTACGCAGTTTCTTAGAATCAGGGAAAAGGTTTTTAAAAAACCGCCCTCTTTTTGTCATTGGGTGAAGTATAATTTTTTAATCGGCCGGGATTCGAACCCGAGCCCTCTTGAACGACAGGTGAGCGTTTTTTTTGACATCCACACATCGGTGTCGACCCAAGGCCTTAGACACCAGCACACAATAACTGATTAATCAGGGCGAGATATGTGTAACGGCCACGCCAACGGGGGGATATGTGGGGACAGGGGTGTGGACACCCGTGGCGGAAGTATTCCGACCACCCGTTGGGGGATTGGTGGTCGTCCTCACACGGCCATCCACAAACTCTGCCTCCCGGACGCCTGGGATTACAGGAGTGAGCCACTACTCCCGGCTATACAGGTGAGCGTTCTACCGCTGAACCACGGATACAGTTACGCATCACTGAAAATTAAAACCTCTTCCGCTTGCCAACTTGTTATTTATTAAACTTAAACATGGATCTTATATAGGTTTTTTGAACAACCAGTTCAAAAAACCTATATAATTGGCCCGTAACGGTGCCGCACGATAGAAAAACCCCATTCTCTATAATCATCGTAGGTCACGTAGGTGTATATACTAATCCCACCTACTAACCATATTTTCCAATATTATTTCCAGCACAACAGATTTGTTTTGCATACTCAACAAACTAGATTCCCTCTTTAGAATCAACTAAAATCCCGTTGGTATTTTGAAATGCAATCACTACTTAATTAAGTCATAATAGGAATTTTCAAATTATTCATTTTACAGATTGCAAAAAAATCGACTATTTCGCCTTCCCTCTCCTTTGGTAAACACACCGCCGAAATTACTTCAAAAATACTCTGCAACCCCTTAATTAAAATATCCCAGGAAACCATGAAATTATTCAATCACATTTAAAATTAAGACTTAGGCCTATGGTGGTGCCTTGGGTATTAGCCTAGCTGATTATTATTATTATTATTAATTAATAAATTGTTAGTGCAATAAATTTATAATTTAGGTTTCGATATAAAATTATAATATGTAACGTTACTCCTCCCGTCTCCCTGTAAATTTAGTAACATTTGCACAAACGCTTTCTATTTAATGCGTTACTACGTAATTTATGAACAGGCCCCAAACTGTGTTAAGAAGTAGAGGAACGTTTAATCTGCATGTGCAAAAATCTTTTTTTTTTAAATTGTCAAATCAAAGATTTGGAGCTACAAGCCCATTTTAAAAACTAACGTTTGTTATCGTGTCATCATGATACCTTCGTGTCTGTCATTAAAAGCACCGCGTTAATACAACTGTATACTGGAATTATTATCTCTCGTGAACATAATAATAGGCCTTTCCATAAAATAAGCTACGCTTGCTGAACTTGTTTTTATGTAGCTCATTCGCCACGAGATACGTAGAAGTTCAGTTCAGATTACGCTTAAAAACAGGGTGCTTCGTCGAAATTACTATTATGTCTAGGGCTTTTCGTAGTGAAACGTCATCAATACGTCACCCGTGACGCAGCAGCAACATCAAAACAAGAAAGCCAATGTTACTTTATAGAAAGGCATATCGGAAGTAGAGCAACAAATTAACTTTGTTTGACCACGTTCTCACGTTTTCACTTTTACAACAATCTCGAAAAATAATGTGATGGGAAGTTTTGCTTTTTAGATCACCTTTGACTTGGTGTCTAAGGCCTTGGGTCGACACCACATTGTCTATATAAAAAAAAAGATCACCTTTGACTTGGTGTCTAAGGCCTTGGGTCGACACCACTTTGTATATATATCAAAAAACAAAAAAGCTCACCTTTGACGCCAGTCAAGTGATATTTGATTGTAACAAAAGTGGCATAATTACCGAAAGTGTGCAAGTTCTTATACTTTCCAATGCTAAAGATATACTAAATTCTGCTATCGAAATAGACCACATAGGAGGCTAGTCTAGGATGGACGATGTACCCTTTTTCTGGTTTGTTCTTTCGTGTTTTGTAATAAAACATAGATAGATGGCAGTTAGATAGTTCTCGAAGCACTCACCAGGGGCGCGTCAAAATACTAAGAAGAAATTCTTCTCTTGGGAAGAGTTCTTTGTGAAGATATTTCTCCCCGTGAGCACTCGCTAAAAAGCGACAAATGTAAAAAGATTCTTCTAAAGATGGCGGCTCACGAGAATGCCACGAACGTTGTAATCTAAGCCTTTGACAATAAATATTATTTTTACACGATTTCACGACAATATCTGAAGGAAGAAAACATTTGATTCATAATTTAAAAGGAAATATTTCATTGGGTTTTCTCTTAAATTCATTTTTGTCAACAAAAATATCATACTGTTCATTTTCTTCAGCATCAAGTAAACTGGATAGAATATTATTTGCCATTTGTATTTATAATTTCCACCCCTTTTAGAACAAGAGAGAATGCCTCGGAGCATTCTCACTCTTCTCAAGAGAACTCGCGAGAAGAGATTACGTCACCTCCTGTGAGATAAGGACCGTCAAAATTTTGAGAAGTGAGAATTCTCACTATCAAGGGAAGAATTCTTAGAATTTTGACGCGCCCCAGCAGACACTACTTCTACTTCCAATATATACCCTCCCAATTTTTACTTCGCGTGTAACATTCAGAAACCAGTAGCGTAGACAGGATTTGGTTTCGGGGAGGGCACACAATGCAAAAAAATAAAACAAAAAATAAAAAAATTGTACATACAACCATACGGTTTGGGGGGGGGGGGGGGCTAGGCACTTCCTAGTATGCCTTATGGATAAGGCGACCCTGGTAATAAAAATAAAAATAAACAGCTAGGCATCACCGAGGCCCAAGTCAACTGGCAAATTTTGCCTAATAGATCTTAAAAGAAATTGATTTGAAAAAATTCAACGGTTATATTGTGTAAATTGGCGCGTGCTTGCTCGGAAGGGATAATCTTATTGGCTAAGACAAATGCGGATAAATATTACTAAGCCCACGTGATTCTATTTTATTATCAGAATAAATAATTACACGTGCGACGAAAAAATGGGCGATATCATCGAGATTCACGCGTTTTTAATTTAAAAACCCTTCCTTTTGACGGTTTTTATTTTGGAGCGAATAATTTCTTTTAGCGTCTATTTCACCTAGCTTGGTTACCATGGGTTAAAGAGATTCATGCTATTACCTTTAACCTACACAAGTTTTTATGGAGTGTAGACGAAGCTTCTGTACAGTCTACACTCGCACATGCTTCTTAAGGTCCTATTATTTTATTTTATAATTATTAAAAGATTTGGAATATTAAATAATTCATTTTCGAAAGTCAGTGGGTTATAAAGTCGCTATACCCTATCTCGCACAGGGTTGGACATAAGGGACTAGTCACGGCATTTGAATATTAAAATAAATGCTCCGACTACTAAAATTAATCCAAATCTTGGGGCTCACTAGTCAATTTGACTAGTGAAATTTTAACCTAAATATTCATAAACAGTGACGAATATGGCGTATCATAAATTCATCATTCATCAATCCCATTTTATTAAAAAAAATCACATATTGTACCTCAAGTGATAATAAACTCATATTTTAATTCTGACGGGTAAAGAAAAATGTTGTCTGTTCTTCTGGTTTTTATATCCCCATTTTACCCAACAAGTCAGTGACTACTAAAAGAAATTAAGACAGGAGGCTCACTAGTTAGGCTGACTACTAAAAAAATATCCTTATGTCCAACCCTGATCTCGCAAATAACTTCTTCCTCAACGTCACAGCGTCGTCTGATACATCTTCTTCCCTTGAGAGTGTGGGAGAGAAGATGGCGTTATGACGTTGCTTGGCGAAGGGGAGGTCACGCCAAATAGGGGAAGGCAATTGAAAACCGCAACTGACTTACGAAATCGACCTATTGGTCCTTCTGTATAAGTTAAACAATGTTATTTAAAAAATGGTTCAAGCTATTGGAAAACATATTTTCGTCAAGTACATTATTTTAGTATTGTTATTCCGATTTTTAGTGTTCCGATTTTTAGTGTTCTGACTTTTAGCGTTCAAATCCAAATGTTATATGACGTTTAATATATAAATATTAAAATAATTAAATTAATAGAAAAATAAGTTGAAAATATTAACGAAATACGAAATAGTTGGTCGTGTTTTTACTTTAACTTCTACTTTCCTGTACAATTAAAAGCCACGTGTTAAACCGCGTACGATGTCACGACAGCGCAAACATTAGCAGTGTGATTCTAGATTGAACAAACACGTGAGAGGGCGGGGCGTTCGCTCGCGTCACGGGGATGGAATTGCAATATGGTTGAACGAATTTACGCCCAAAAATTAAAACGAACGAAGTAGTCGCTATTTCGAAAGATAGAACGTTTGCCTTGCCTGTAAAATGGTTGTCTTGTTGGTACGACGGAATATAAAGTAGTTATTATAGTACTGGACCAACAAATTTCAGGTTTAAATAGTCCATATTCATAAAATTCAGGTTTAAATAGTCTATAACCGTAAATTTCAGGTTTAAATGGGCATTATCAATAAATTTAGGGTTTACATAGCCTATTACAATACATTTCAGGTTTAAATAGCCTATTGCAAAACATTTGAGCTTTAAATAGCCTATTACAATACATTTCAGGTTTAAATAGCCTATTACAATACATTTGAGCTTTAAATAGCCTATTACAATACATTTCAGGTTTAAATAGCCTATAGCAGTAAATTTCACTTTTAAACAGCCTATTAAGACAAATTAGACGTTTAAATAGCTCATTAAGGCAAATTACTGCTTTTATTAGCCTACAGGAATAATTTTATAGTCGTAAGTTTCAGGTCTGAATATCCAAGACGAAAACATTTCAGGTTTTAGCAGCCTATAGGGGTACATTTACGGTTTAACTTTCCTATATTTTAAAAGATTTCGGGTTTAAATAGCTTATAGAGACAAATTTCAGGTATAAATAGTCTATACGAATAAATATCAGGTTTTAAAAGTCTACAGTAATAAATTTCAGATTTAAATAGCCAATAAGCAAATAATACTTGAAGTTGATTTCAATCTATCCAAATTTTGCGTTAATTAGCACCTGAAATTCATCTACAAATTTCTAGGGAATAGCCAATAAATCTTGACAATTTTTAGCTTTTATCATATTTTCCAAAAAAACCTTTTGAAGGTTGATCTCCCCATTTGGAAGGTCGAAATCGCTTTGTTTATATTAGTTTCTTTTTATTATTAGATTTTTTCATATTTTCCAGATAAACATATTCAAGGTCAAAATTGTTATTTACTAAAATAAAGTAATTGTCCGTCAGAAAGTAGGCCTATGTATTTGGTAGATACAATACCATACATATTTCACGATTTCTTAAATACCTAGGTTTTCTTCTGCCTGTCACCCTTTAAATTTACTTTCCTTCCAAACAAATTCCCTGGTGGTAGGCCAACGTGTTCTGGGGTTGGCCTACCACCAGGGTATTTGTTTGGAAGGAAAGGAAATTTAAAGAGTGACAGGCAGAAGAAAACCTAGGCCTTTAAATTATTTTTCTTTAAAGGTTTACAAGTATTTTTTTATAAAAATTTACTTTAAATCCAATTTCATGATGCAAACGCTTCCCGGTGAATGCAGAGGGGCTTCCAAACAATTCTCAGATATCAGTTGCGTTATCTGAATCGAGGAAATAATTAAGATAAATCAGATATTAGATTTACGCTCAGATATTATCAGATTAGTTGATATGGGTGAAAATGCAAACCAGATACTTAAAAGCCGAAACTAATCTGAATTCATCGTAGACCGACAAATAGAAGGGGAATAGATTTCACAGTTATCGATATTACATATCCCCAGATTTAATTCCTTTCGAAATTTAATTTGTTTATTTTTATTTGCTTTCTACTGAACGTAGAAATCAGATAACTATTCAGCTAACTGGATCTGGGGGATCATTTCAAATCGGTTACCAGAACTAATGAATCGGATACCAATTGAAATCAGAAATTATCAGATTGCTGGGTGAGGCGAATATAAAAGATTAATCGGATCTGAATATTACGACCTGAAAAAACTGTTTTCCCTTTTTGAAAATCGCGAATAGCTTTCGGACACCCAAGGTGTTTGTTAATGAGTCAACGGCGTAGTCAGGATTTCACTTCAGCGGCGGCGGAAGTAAAACATTTGGTGGGGTACAACAGTAAATATCTGGAGCAGCCCACAGCGCTCCGATAAAATAATGTATTTGTATGGCATATTTGCTAGTGATTTTCATTAAATTAAATAACTTTCTTAATTTATATAATTATAGGAATATATTATTATATTATGTCAGAAGTAAATGAACCGAAGTTATCGAAATAGCGCTCAGAATCGGAGGGCGTTTTCCTTATGAAAATGATGATAAAATCGAGTCAAATAAAAGCTAATTTCTATCCCCGTCTTTTGACGCGATAAATTTCACTGGGGAATTGTGGGTATAGCTATTTATATGTTTAAAAAATGGTTTCATAAAACCAAAAACCTTTTTTTTGGCCTAGGAGCGCGCAAAATTTCAAATTCGAGGTCAAAATCAAGGGACTGATCACTATCCCCAATCGGTGTACAAGCCTGTAGCTTTGATTGTACCAAAATGATTACATAATCGATTACAGATTTAACATTACCAATGGCTGTAATCGTTGTAATCGGTGTACACAATTTGAGGAAATGGTTAGCCCCTCGGTCAAAATGTAACTTCATAAGGAAAACGCCTCCAACATGGGTATTATAGCAGTCTGATAACTTTGGTTCATTTACTATTGATTATTTTAAATATAATTTTTATTTTTGAGGGTTTTAGAAAGTTATAGACTAAAATTTGATTTATGAACTGTTTGTAAGAGCAATTTGGGGGTACAAATACATTGATTGTACACCCGCATGAAATATAAGAGGGTACACTGATACCTGTACAAGCCTTTCCTACCACCACTGGTTTAAACTATTCAAACACCTGGCTAACCTAAAAGTTACCCCACCCACTCCCGATACTTAAATAAGAAATATTTAGTTTTTCACCCTCCTCGATCACAATGACAATTTTATCCCCAGTTCTATGCGCGTAAGAATAAACTTGAATTCCGACACGTAAAAATTCAACTTGGGCCATTTGAACTGGCTACTTTTATGACGGATCCTGGAGATTTTTTGACCACTGGTCGCTTTGATTAAAATGGCGATCTCATTAATACATATTTCTGTACACCAGGAGTGCCCAATTTGGCGATGTCGACCTTGAAAATATACTACCTTCAAATGGAAATATTTTCAATAGGGAATTTGGAATGAACATAAAGCTAGTCCATGTGGCTACCATGTTGTGGTTACCATGTTGTGGCTACCATGTTTTGGCGCGTACAGTTTCGTTTTTCGGATTTAAATTAACAAGAATTGTCCTTCTTAATTTGAACTAAATAGAAAATCAATTTTTCTTCATTAACTTATGAAACGATGTTCATTTCTCCACCTAAAAAAACGGAAGAAAAGAATTGGATGTCGATTTTGTCTCTGGTAAGTGTTTACCAAGGCTTAATAAACAGCCTTTTTATCGAGCTATCAATTTCAGAATTTCTTTATTGTAATATTGATTTTATTTTGTAGATTATGATGATGATTTTAGGGGTTAGGGAATGGTATAAAACATACTCCACTCATATGCTGTATCTTGAATCACATTTACACGATTTACTTAAACAGTTTTTTAATTTTCCCAATGAAAATATAATCTAATGTTAAAAAACTATCACAAAACGTATTTTCGCGGCCAAAAAAGACCGTTGTAAAAACAAAGATAGAACCGCCTGCTATTTTTTTTTCAAAATTCAGAAGTGATATTGAAAACTACTAGATGGCGGTAGCCGTTTCCTTTTTGTGACGTTTTGACCCGAGTAAAAGTCTGTCGGGGGGGATAAAAAGAGGAAAAGCATTTAACAAGGGTTTTACGGAGCTCCTTATAGAAATAACATGGGGACGGGGTGTCCCTGTGTTAATTAGTCCATGCAGTGATACACTTTGTATTTATGAGTTAACATAATTATGGTAAACTACATCGTTTTAGATATTACCCTTAATTTAATTCTTAACATCTCAAAGATATCGTACTTGCCTAATTAATTAACTAAAAATAACTTTAATCGAAAATAAAGGTTTACACGAATTTTTCCCACTGAAATCACATCTATCAACCGGTAAAAACTGATTCATTATTTCTTTCCAGAATTTTTTTAAACTGTGTTCGTAAAGATGTTAATTATAGTCTTTATTAGATAAGCATCCATCTCCTTTTGCTGTAACTACTACTTATATTTTGCAAAGTTGCTCGCGGTAAATTACGAACTTATAATGCGGTGATCGCTTGCGCTGTTCGCGAATGTACGTGCAATTCTCATAGCCTAAATGCTAGCCGACCATCAATCAATGCCTAATGCTAAATTGCATACGTAGTCTTTCAGTGACATATTCACCCCCCCCCCACGTAGCAGACCTGATACTGAGTCACTTTTCTCACTTAAAGAAATAGTGCCAACTCAGATTAATTTAAAATTTTGTTCTTTGGCTTACACTTTATGATAGATTTTTAAGTCCTGAATCCGAATATATATACATATTAGCATTTTCAATTAGTATTTAGTTCTATATTTTAATGTAAAATAATGGTATTTCAATTCGCATCGAAAAGAAATAAAAGGTGGCGCGTCGGTCGCTCCAAGTTGGCGCGATCTAAAGGAAACAAATCAGACGACATAATAGTGTAGATTCAAGATTTCGTACGCTTAGGTTTATTTCGTTCGTAACCATCTAATATTAAATCAAATTAATGTCGTTTTAACAATTGTTACTTGGTATGGTTGTAAAAACAACGGTACCATAGAAGGAATGCGGTTTCATCGTTTTCATTCTAAGCTACCAAAATTAGCTAAGGCTTGGGAAGTTTCATTGAAAATGGGAAAGACACATAGTAAAACGATAGTTGTTTGATTTTCGCATTTTAGGAAGGAAAATTACAAAGCTATTCCTGAAGCCTATAAAGGTAAGACAATGTTACGATGGAGTATTTAATAAAAATGTAGTAGTTTTTTTAATCTTGAAATTATCAACAGATCAGTTCCAGCAGTATCCACATTGTGTAAGACCTTTGGGAATTCCTTCCAAGAACCTGCCTATTCGTACTGCATGACAGAAAATCAACCAAAGAGATCATAAAACATAACTAGTAGATACAATTAATGGTTAAATAGACGAACCTCTCTGAATAATAAATCTAAATATCATTCAAACAAAAGCGATATAAAACCCAAAAGTGTGCTATATGGTTACATTTTGCTCGGAGAACTGGTCGCGAAGTAAAAAGAGTCTAGGAGAGGGGGTAAATCATACGTAATCAAAATTTAAACTAAACAGAAAAAAACCGCGCCAAGATAAATTAGCTCATAGAACCAAAGAGATCGTGTCCAATACTAGCCATCTGGTTGGCTTTGTAGTCGATGGTGAGACTATAGCTCTCAGCATAAGTTACATAATAAATAAAGTATGACACTAAGTTCTTTAATGATAGTCATTTTCGCCAATGACCATATCATGTGGCTAAAGACCGACAAAGCAAATGACTATTGAATTTTCTATTATTTTAATTTTGGGTCACATTTATAGCCATCAAACTAATTTGGCAGTAATTTCAACAGCAAAGAGAAAACATGGGGCGAGTTTCCGATTACTCAATCACTCTACGGCAAACTATCATTAACCGAAATCGTTCAATGTTGTTATTTTACTTATGCTCTCAGTAAATATTTAAAAAGCGCAAAGGTAGGGCTGACACACTTTTGATTCAATGGATCTGGAAAACCTTTCGAATGACTCTAAATTTGTTTTGGCTAAGACAAAGACAGGTTTAATTCAATGATTCTTGGAGACCCTTGGAATTATCCTACATCTTTTGACACATTAACAAACGATGTGTACTTTAAAGGGGCTCCAAAGTTCGGTGGCAAAAAAAAATAAAAGAAAACTGAGCACGCTTTTCCTTATCCCCAACCCCTCACTCGGCCTGGGCAGAGGCGGGCAGAATCAACCGTAAACTTCGCACTTTACTGACTTTACACACATATTGCCACCGAACTTTGGATCCCCTTTAATAACACGCCTCATGAGTCAAACATAAATGCGTTTATGGAGACATCTGCGGGGACACGGATTGTCTATTTCATACCGACTGTCGTATGATTGCCATGATTCGTGAAATTGATGGAAATATTCCCATTCTTGCAGAATTTGGCTTAACCGATTTTTAATGTATACGCGAAATGGCAAACTGAGTAAATATAATAACGTTCGTAGAAATAATAGCATTTCGAGCAGTCTTAAAGCATGGGCTAAATGGGCTACAGCCCAGGGCCCCCAGCCAGTTTTGGGGCCCCGGAAAGGCCAGCCATACAGCCTCTACTCTACGGAAAAGGGTTTAGTTGGTTAATATTATGTATCTTTTAGTTACGTCTAAAGTAATTAGACTCATCGCCACATCGCGTATCATACGGTACCAACAATTTCTAAACCTAACAGCGAGTAAAAATCTTATTTTCAGTAGGCCTATGTTATACTTTTGAAATTAAAAGTTTTGGGTGGTTATTGTGTAGCTGAATTTAGAATTTTAGACAACGGACATACAAAGTCTGACCGTTGGGGATCGCCTAATACAAGAGTAAAAATTTTACAATAATAAAGGTATTTTATAATAACATTGTATTTAATTTTCTGTAATCAAAAGGATGTGTATAAAAATTATTAGTGCTTTTAGTAGATTTACGAATTTTGAGTAAAGCTGTGGTTCCATCTAGTGCAAAGTGTTTGTACCACGTCTCCAATGGTAGGGTATTGTTGACCCACTAATATCCGGTTCATTTGATTTTCTTTGCCGGATGTTCCTACGTCAACGCGTGAGCCGTGACCATTAGGGAATAATAATAATAAATAACAATAATAATCAGCTAGGCTAGTACCCAAGGCACCACCTTAGGCCTAAGTCATAAAGCATTAATTCAGGTGGCCGGGTTACAATGCGTAGGAGGGTGGTGGCAAGCCCTGCATGCCACGGGATCGAGCCAACAGCTCCCTCACCTAGGAGCAACAAACGCAAGGAGAACGCAGCTATAGCAATTAAACACGCTAACGCAGTGTTGTGTACAAATTTCATTGGACGAACCTTTACTCTGAATGTTTTACGGGCGGGGGGAAGACAATTTCCGAATTTTCCCCTTCCGATGGCAGGCGCTAAAGCGTCTAACCAATGAAAACTGTACACAAGAAAATACGCGACTCTTGACGGGTTGCGTTCGCCTTGTGTGGAGTGCTGTGTTTGTTGCTCCTAGCCTACACGAACTATTCTTATGTCCTTTACTGGGAAATGCATTCTTTGACTAGAACGATGTACGCACATACGCCGCAAACGCACTTGGCGCTGCGTGTAATTTCAAGGAGATTAGGCCATATTTAAAAATTTAAACGTTTTCATAGAGAACACTGTCGCGATTATTAAATGATATTGAGTATTATAAATACTTGCTTTGTTTTTTAATGTAGTTATATTGAGATAGTATTTATCGCCATCAACGTAACCTTGTCGCCATTATGCCAAAAAAAAGGTACCCTACCAGCTTGCCCCGTAAAGGAAAAATAACCTCATAAAATCAACAGCTCCGTATTGTTGGTACTTCCTTAGCATTAATGGTATATTGTTGGTACTTCCTTAGCATTAATGGTATATTGTTGGTACTTCCTTAGCATTAATGGTATATTGTTGGTACTTCCTTAGCATTAATGGTATATTGTTGGTACTTCCTTAGCATTAATTGTATATTGTTGGTACTTTCTAAGAATTAATGATATATTATTGGTGCTTTCTAAGAATTAATGATATATTATTGGTGCTTTCTAAGAATTAATGATATATTATTGGTGCTTTCTAAGATTTAATGATATATTATTGGTGCTTTCTAAGAATTAATGATATATTATTGGTGCTTTCAGAACATTAATGTTTTATTGTTGGTACTCAATAAGCCTTAATGTTAATTAATTCTCACATATGTTTTTTAATCAATATCAGTAGAAAATAATTTTATTTAACTAAAGAGATGTGACGTTAAAAGTTTTAGAAATCCCTTATTGCTCCCCTTGTTTTTGGTCAACATTTCTTTAAGAGGGTGTTTAATTTTAATATTTTACAAATTTAATAATTTTTACATCAAAATCAGTATATTTTAACGATAAGTAGGTTATTTTAACACTTGTCTCCCAAAAGCATTTTGAAAAACGTTCCACATAGAAATTCGGTTATTTTGTCAACTGAAATTATTAAATTGAAAAGATTAGAATTTGAAGCGACAACGCAACGGCATTAGGTCAAAGCGACAATTTTGGTGGTCTGCGTGTGTCGAAAAGTAAAAATTATTGTAGTGTACCAAAATTAATTTCGAGTAGTTGTCAGATGATATTATTAAAGGATTTGCATCAATCTCTTTAAAATGACAAATCTTTCTAAATGGAATGGGAGCCACAAACACAGCACTGACCACACAAGGAGAACGCAACCAGGCAAAAGTCGTGCATTTTCTTGGGTACATTTTTCATTAGTTAGACGCTTTAGCGCCTGCTGCCGTCGGAAGGGAAAATTCGGAAATTGCCTTCCCCCTTTCCGTAAAACGTACAGCGTAAAGGCTCGTCCAATGAAATTTTTACTCAACAATGCGTTAGCGTGTTTAAAGGCTAGCTGCGTTCTCCTTACTCCTAGCTGTTGTTTAAGATCAGTGTGGCTTAAATATTCAAGAGCTGAAACACCTTCTTGGTTAATGTACATTAAAACACCTATGCAGTGCTTGCATTTCATACTTTTTCCCGCTTTACAGGTCGGCTGCCCCATGGCAAAACCTTTTAACCACCAAATTTTTGAAAAATTAGATTTTTACGCATCAGTATTACTAAGACATGTACAAAAGTACTGTAAAAGTTTCAGGTAAAAGTTATAAATATTTAACTATTTATGACTTAAAAAATGGTTTTGGATTTTATAATTTTCGCATTAAAAACCACGTTAAAATCTTATAACTTAGGTTTTGAAAAAGTCAAATATCTCAAAACTACGATCGTGTTGGTTAAAAGGTTTTGCCATGGGACAGCCGAGGTGCACTCAATAGTAAATCCACCTTATCCTTTCAAATAGCAAGTTATTTCGTGTGGGTCACCTTGCAAATCGATAGTCTTCAGACATAGAGCTATAACTCTTAAGCTTTACTCACTTCGTTATGAAATGCCACAAGTAATAACGTTTTTACTATTAAATACCTGTTCGCCCTCAACTAAAAACCTTTTACTTTATCTGGCTTTTAAAATCTACATACTTTACGATAGAGTAAAAAGAAATATTACTGTTTTCATAATTTGCTGCTTTAGTTTTAAAATTTCCCTCGTCCGTCTCCATATCGCTGCTAAAATGAACCCCGGTATCATCCACCCATTACGCTCAGACACTAGTGTACCCTATATTCCGTGGCGATAGCGAATTATGTTCATTTCAAATATTTTGAACTTGTCTCTCACTAATGGCATTATTAACCGGCCAAAAAAATTAGCGGCGCTTATAAATCGCGAACAGACAGCAATTTGGGTAACTGTGGACTGATTAAGAAAAAACATTATTGGAATGCAAAGAAGGCATAAAAAATCCGTGGAATGAGATACAATATCTTTATACTCACTAATATCTTGAATGAAGTTGCCTGATGGCATACCACCTGAGGCAGTGTCGCCAGATTCCTCACCACCGGAGGCTTTGTCGCCAGATTCCTCCCCACCGGAGGCTGTGCCGCCAGATTCCTCACCACCGGAGGCTGTGCCGCCAGATTCCTCCCCACCGGAGGCTGTGCCGCCAGATTCCTCACCACCGGAGGCTGTGCCGCCAGATTCCTCACCACCGGAGGCTGTGCCGCCAGATTCCTCCCCACCGGAGGCTGTGCCGCCAGATTTCTCACCGGTCGTTTCATCCTGGGCATTTACAGTCGAGCTGAATACGGCCAGCCCGAAAAGAGCGAAGACTAACACGACTGAAAACTTCATTTTCTCTATAGATGGACGGTGGAGTTGTTGGTTCGCTTGGATGTCCTCTGATTCGTGACGAACGTTCCGAATGATCGTTGTTCCTCGCGCAGCAGCATTTTATAACTCTATGTGTAAAAATCAAACGCCCCTTTAATTGCACGCTTTCGAATTTCGGTTTATGCCTGTGCGTTGCCCAACCATTATCTTTTCGACATTCTCGTTAGTACATGTAACTATATGCTGTACAAAAGCCAGTTCATTATTCTTTTAAAAAATTTTCTTTTTCAGAAGGGACAGATTAAAAAGGACTTGGGGCCAATTTGCCATTAATCAGAATAGACTTAAGCCTGGGGACCGGAAATTGGCCAAAGGTTAAGCCCGGGTGGTTGTTCATCTACCAATGACTATGACAACGCTACGATTCCCCCTGCGCACGGAATTACGGTTTCTTTTACACAATTGCATTCTTACCATTACTAAATTTACGTTAACAATTTTACCAAGCGTTGCTGCATCTAGCTACGTTGCTAATACCAACCGATTCATCCGCCGCATGAGCCCCGTGGTATTCCTGAGATAACGTTGAAAAAAACTAGGTTAGGGCCAACAGCGGGTTAAATATGCGAGGGAGTCGGAGGGACAACAGCGGGTTAAATATGCGAGGGAGTCGGAGGGACAACAGCGGTTTAAATATGCGAGGGCCAACAGCGGTTTAAATATACGAGGGCCAACAGCGGTTTAAATATGCGAGGGCCAACAGCGGTTTAAATATGCGAGGGCCAACAGCGGTTTAAATATGCGAGGGCCAACAGCGGGTTATATATGCGAGGGTCAACAGTGGTTTAAAGATGGCCGTCCCTTTCAGATTTGCTCGTGTTCACTTTATAGATCAAGTGCAGTAGTAACCCATGCTTGTTGTTAAACGAATTAAATTAACATAATATTATATTTTCTTATTTGGTACTTTCGATATCAGTAAAACACGTCTGAAGGGGCATGAACCGGAACTAGGTACCATATCCGGCTTGGTTTTAACCGCGGAATTAGTATGTTTATAAATTCCGTAATAATTTTGTGAAGTAAGTTGTAGCCATAATTTTTGCAAAAAGGTGGCGTCGAGGGTTAAAGGGAGTATAACCTTTTCGGGAATTTGGGGCAATCGAGGGGTCGGTCATTTGGCCAAATCCCGTACAAAATTTGGAAAAAAATCCACAAATCCAAAATCCAAGAATTTTGCTCCCATAGACTTTGTATGACAACTCCACAATAACAAATCCTGGATTTTTAAAAAATCCAACATCCCGTACACAAAACAGGCAAATGTCCGACCCCTCGGGGGCAATACATAATTCCCTCACCTCATTTTTCTGACCACGTGTTATACGTAGTGCGAAATACAGTGGTTTTTGAGGAATTATCCCACTAAAAGTATCCCCGCTTTGGTAGAGCTTTAATTTCGGATATCTACTAGACCACCTTTCGTGAATCTAAAACTACGTACCTCATTATTAAGAAATTATATTTGATTAAATATCCAAACTATTATGAAAATAATTAATTTATAGCTCGGATATTGTTGTTGATATGTTAATTAAGGGTGCATTTAAAAAATAAACACAAAATATGAAACAATAAAGGTTTCAAGTGAGAAAACCTCTTCAGGGCGGGAACGCTTCCACTAATTGAAGAATTTGGGGTTTCTACTATCGTTCTAGACTAGCGCCATCAGCGAGAAAAGAGAGAAGCTATGACGCACCCTACCCAACAAGGAGGGTTTTACTCCCTTTAAGTTGACAATACTCTTTTGGGAGGATATTAGCGACGGAAACGAGTCTAGGTGGCGCAACGGCGCTATCTTCTCCGAAGTAGTGCCTAAGATCTAGGGTCCGCTACAGACAAATTAAAAAGTCATAAGAACGTTTTTTTTTAAATTAACTTATCGAAATATAAGCAAACGATGCTAAAATTATATGAAAGTGCAATACAGGGTGGCCCAATTTGTTCTGACCAGGCATTTTTCTCAACAACTATTTGAGATATAATCTTGAAACTTTCAGGGTATGAGATTTGCGTTGGGAACGTTTCAAATTTTAAATTTAAAAACAATCGAATAACTTTTCCCTTTTTTTCAAAATTTATTTTTTGACCGATAGGTGGTAGAAACACTTTTCAATGAGAAAGTTGAAGAGTTTACATGAAAACCTACAAATAGCGTTGGTTTGATCGAAATCGACCTATTTTATCCCTAGATAATGAGGTCAGAAGAAAACAGTTTGGCCCAGGGGCGTAGGAACCCCCTATAATTTTTCTGGGAGGAGCAACTAATGTTATTGCCCCCTCCAACTTTTTGGTCAGTTGAAATCTTCAAAACGCTCAAATTCCCATTTTAAAAGCATATAAAGCTTATAGAACCTCAACTGTGTTTAAATTTTGAACAGTCTTTTCAGGCCAATTTACGTAGTGGTAAAAAGTACACATGCATTCGGAGAAGCTACACTCCATTAAAAATTCAAAACCATTCTCCAGACCCGTTTCCGTTTCTCTTTGCCCCCTCCGACTACTAGAACGTTCCTACGCCCCTGGGTTGGCCATAGCAACAAATGAGAGAACGATAAACCGGTCTAATTAGACCTGGTAAATCAACAAAACATGTTTCTTCATAGTTGATTTTTACAAAGGTTTATTTAGTATTTAAACCAAAATAACCCGCAATAACGATCAGTCTGAGTGTTGCATGTTCGCAATGCCTGTGTATTCCGCTGAACAGCGCGCTTTCATGGTCGAATTAATTTATGGAAAAGCCCATCAAAACGCTCGTAGGGTATGTCAACTTTTCAGAATACGGTTTCCAGACAGATTTCCCAGTCTCAACGCTGTTCTCGGCGCTGTTCGAGATTTCCGAAACCATGGTGATGTCAATCCAAGATACCGAGGAGCTGGTTGTCAAAACGTCGACGACGAAGAGCTCGTTTTAGCGTTCTTCTCGGCACATCCTTATGCAAGCATTCGAGGTGCAAACGTAGAGTTGGGTGTACATGTATCGCGGCAGACGGATTGAACCATTCTGGTAATGTCCCAACCTTTTCTTCGTTAGAAGTGATTAAAATGCTTTTGTTGGATTCGATAGAACTTGTTTATCGTTCTCTCATTTGCTAAACAACCCTTTGGCCAACCTGTTTTTTTCTGACCTCATTATCTAGGGATAAAATAGGTCGATTTCAATCAAACCAACGCTATTTGTAGGTTTTCACGTAGGTTATTCAACTTTCTCGTTGAAAAGTTTTTCCTACCACCTATCGGTAAAAAAATAATTTTTGAAAAGAAAGGGAAAAGTTATTCGATTGTCTTCAAATTTACAATTTGAAACGTTCCCAACGCAATTCTCATACCCCGAAAGTTTCAAGATTAAATCTCAAATAGTTGTTGAGAAATATGCCTGGTCCGAGGAAATTGGGCCACCCCGTATAATTATTTATAAAATCAAATTTACGAATAACGATGAGAAAAATACTAATAGCGTCTGTCTTCTGAGAACTTTCTGATTGAGGGTTTTGTAATGAAGCATTTACCCACTTCTGGCTCGTGACCTCCGAAAAATGGTCCTCCATCGGTCGCTGTATTGTCCTATCAACAGCGCGTCATTAAAGTTGGTCGTTGTCTTATATATAGTTGGTTACTATGGTAACTATGGCGCTAATTGTTTCAGAGTTCCGGCAAGAAGTGTGTAAACGCTATTGAATAGTCTAGAGCCAAGAGCGGTGTCTCGCTGACGAGTATTTGTTGAACAAACTACTTAAAACCACTGGTGTGCCCAGAAATTCATGAACCGAAATTATCAGCGAACAAATTTTTTTCGGGCGGCAATTTTCCCGTGTGACAGGGGAGGGTTAAATAGGGAGGCCTAGTTAATTTTCCGCCTCCCGCGACTACAGAGAAAATTTCGAATGCACCACGCCATCTAGTGAGGCTAAGATAAATTATTTCATCGAAGAAAATCGTGAGCAACGTGGTCTGCAAACCTAGGCTTAGCCGTGTTTTGTTTTTGATAGAGGTCAGTGGAACTGTGGAACGCGGTAGCTGCAGCTAAAAGTAAATAAATTTAAACCTTTTTAACTATTCTTACCAGACCATTTATGTATGAAAGAGCAGAGAAATACTTAAGTTTTATTAGAATTAGAAAATATACAAATTTCTTAATGGAGCTACTTAAGATATATGAAACCCAGATAAAAATATTTAGGCCCGCAGTAGTAAAGAATATGGGAAGACCAAAGAAACAGAAGGCTACGGAAGAAGAAGAAACTGAAATAAACCACGAGAAAAGAGCTAGTAGAAATAAGAAATAAAAATGATGATTTCGTTTACGAGTAAGGCTACATTTACGTTGCTATTCAGATTTATATTTCAAATAAAACAAGTACAATTATTTTAACAAAATAATACAAATATTTATTGTTTATAATTCTTAACGTAGTCAAGTTAGTCTAGTTTTTATTAGTCGTTAACTGGGCTTCATTAATTAATAACAACTGATTACGATGATATTTGTTTGAGCTATTCTTTCCTTGGACGTTGCTTCTAATGGTGACAGCCTTTCTTCCACTGACACATGACGCACTTGTCATTTTTCCCCAGCAGCATATTTCATTTATTTGTTTTTCGAGAAAGTTTCGCCGCGGAGGTGGGGAGGTTTCTCTTTTCGAGGAGGGGAAGGTAGCACGCGGCCACTGGGGGGAAAACTGGGAACTTGCCTCCCGTGTTAGAGGAACAGGACGCTGATAATTTCGGTTCATGTATTTCTGGTGTGCCTAAATTAAGACCATACCTAATATTTTACGTACAACATGTTAGATAATGAGAATAAGAACCTCTTTAAAATATCTTTTAAAACAGTGTACGTTTTCTTTACATCACTGGCAGCGCATCCTGAAATGGGTATCACGTGTATTTTGGGATTCTGTATCTAAGACATTGAATATTACCATGAATCGATTTAACCCATGCAGGGGCGTAGGAACCAGGGGGGTAAGGGGGCAATACCCCTCCCTAGAATTTTTCTGGTAGGAGCAACTAATGTTATTGCCCCCTCCAACGTTTTGGTCAGTTGAAATCTTCAAAAGACTCAAATTCTCATTTTAAAACCATAAAAAGCTTATAGAACCTCAATTGTATTTAAATTTCCCGCCAATGTACATAGTAGTAAAATGTACAAATGCATTCGGAGAAGCTACACTCCATTCAAAATTCAAAACCATTCTCCAGATCCCTTTTGGTTTCTCTTTGCCCTCTCCAACTTCTAGAACGCCCCTGAACCCATGCACATCCAACTCTATCATTAGCCGAGGTTCACTCCGAGAGAACGTCGGGCGGAGCCTATTTTCGCACCACACGAGTGATTTACTGCTTTAAGCCAATAAGAAGGAACTCGGAAATGATGTCATTTTAGCGCAAGATAGTTTACGAGGGCAGAATAGCCGCGAATTTTTAAAATTTTTGTAGAATAAAAATACAAACTGAAGGTATGTAACTCCGATC
This sequence comes from Leiobunum rupestre, assembly GCF_980474605.1. NCBI lineage: Eukaryota > Metazoa > Arthropoda > Arachnida > Opiliones > Sclerosomatidae > Leiobunum > Leiobunum rupestre. The sequence continues at coordinate 47,171,997 of NC_143385.1, read as the reverse complement.
TTTTGAAAACGAATCTATCGAGTGCCTAGGAGGTTTTTAGAAACTTAAATATACAGACTATCTCTGAAAAGCTAAGCATCGCGATGCATCGGTGATATTTTTGAAGAAAACCCGAGTCAGTGTTTGCCATATTATTATTAAATAATAAATGATCTGTTTGTATTTTATTATAATAATAACTAATCTAATAATAATAATATTAAATAATGATAAATACTGCAAAAAGAAACAGAAACGCGCCATTGTAGGAACTAACGCTTCGACTGCTTATAAATAAAAGTTGAGTTCTACTTCGGCTACGTCATTATAAATTGGCTCCGCCCCACGTGTCACCGGAAGTGAACTAGGGCATTCCGGTTGAATATTCATGGGTTAAATCAGGAATCCATACCTCTAGTTGGAATGCTTATCCTGCCGTATCGCGTATGGTAAGATATCTCTGACGGCTTTGGCCCCGCCTACGAGACAAAAAATCCCCTCTGCGCGCGCTCCCCTCTCACGTTGTTGTTTGCCAAGTTGACATAGTTACGTCAAAAAACCCTTCAGCCATATCGATACGAAAATCTGCCGCGATAACCATTCCAAGTAGAGGTATGGATTCCTGGTTAAATGGATCCATGGTATAACTTGTAGTTAAAAATGTTCAATTAGAGAACCTCCAATCACTAGAATTTGTGCTATTTTAGTAGAGCCTCAAAACCACTATTCCATTTCTGTCAGCTATTTATAGCAGCGGTAGCAATTGATTCTGATTTCAGTATATTTGGGGCTCCTTCAATGTGACATTTAAAAAGGGACGAGTTCTGTTGTACGATTCGCAATCAATAATATTTCATTTACACCCAGCGTTTCAAAGGGTTAAAATTTACAGGGATTTTAAGAGAATATAAAATACCAAAAATGCTTTAGCGTTTTCGTAAAATTTATCTGTCGTGGCACCGTTATCCGCGTTGAGAAATTTTTTCGGTTGCATCTACCCTATTTCAACATCAAATGCGACATGTGTCTAATTACAGTCCGCTTCGCAACGCTACATCGCAATTATCAGCGTACGTTGAAGATATAATTTCAAGTGGAGCACGCCATTCAACGTGGATCCAACGTGTAAAAGTACTCTAGCATTAACTAGTTAAACTTTTCAAACCACGTCTTCTGCATTTTTTGGAATTAACTAGTCCACGAACAAAAGACTTGAAGAAATTTTTGACAATCCTTAGCCAGGAAAAGGATATTCCTGATTACGGGACGGTTATGAAATTAAGATGTCCTTACAAGGAGACATCCCGAAGTGTAACCCACCGATTTTGTTCAAACTCGTGGGATTGGTAGACCTTCATGTATAATGAAAAATGCTAAAGGGAATTTATTCAAAGGGCAACAATAAATGTTTTTGTCAACACAAAATATTAATTTTTCCCATTGAAAATAACATGGGATTTTGACCTCAAATTGATCAAAAGTTGTTCAATTTTGATGTTTTTTTTGTAAATTTTTATCTATTTTTTCTATTTTTGGCATTTTCGAAATTTCGAAATTTGTAAAATTTTTTTACAGGGCGGTCCTAGGAATAGGTCAGAATCCCATGTTATTTTCAATGGGAAAATATCCATTTGTTGTTGTCAAAAACATTTTTCGTTGCCATGGCAAAACGGTTGCTCAATGAATAAATTCCCTTTAGGATTTTTCAAGTTACATGAAGGTCTACCAATTCCCCGAGTTTGAACAAAATCGGTGGGTTACACTTCGGGATGTCTCCTTGTTAGTACCATTTACCTCTATCTAATTATCAAAGTTGTCCTTGGAAATGGGAATCATTTACCCTAACACCTCTAGTTATCCAACTGGTCCTAGACACCAATAATCTAACATTTCTAATTATGAAATTGCTCCTTTTAACCAGTGCCCCGGTCTCATTGGTTGCTTCAATCGGTCCACTCTCAGAAATCGCCCATGAGAACTCTAAATCTATAGTCCTCGATTTAGGTAATTTTGTTCTAAACTAAATGAGAGAGTAAAAGGGTATTGGAATTAAATAAGGCGGTCTTGATACCGTTGACCCTTAAATCTTTGAGACCAGTGCTTCTTGTTACCATTAACCTAACATGTATAACTATCGCAGTGACCCTTGGCCATAGTGACGTTTAATGCGAATTCTAAATATACCTATTTCGCCCTGTCTATTTACCACAGTGGTACATAGCGTAACCTCGCGGCCAAAGCTATTTACCACCTACACGGTTCAAGTACAGACTTTCGGTGGTAACTAGTCTCACCAATGATGGAGGCAAATTGCCACCCTAAATCTGACGTTTCTCCGCTTCGGTGGTAAAAGTTTCGTGCTATTTTCCCCTGAAAGTCGGGTTTGCATTTTAATTCGAATTAAGATAATGAGTGTTCATAATACGAATAATTTTAATTTCAGCTAATTACATTTTTTTTAAACTTATGGTGGTCAAAATTCGATAATCTTTTGATAAATTTATAAAATTTTAATTACGGTTTGATCAGTCGTCTTTTCGAATAGACATTTTACGTAAGGATATTTACCGAGAAATGCAGGGGGTGTTCATATAGATCAAATTTACTTAAAAAATTATCAATTATTCTCCATTTTAGCTTACTTAAGTTTTAGTTGAAGTAACTAAATTATCAAGTAGGCGCCGTCTATAAAGATTACTTACTTTGTAATTCTATCGCCTTTTAAATATTAAATTTTCGACCTTACGTAAGTATTTATTTATCTTTGTTCGGCTTATCATTAGCGAGACCTACAGGGGTCATGCATACTGACCGAAAATTTCAATGATCTGGCAAGGATTCTATATTTTTAGAAGGATAGGAAGTGATGGCGCTTTCGCGCCGGGAAGAAAACGCGTGACTGCCCAGTACCTCCTTCCCAAAATTACCCAGCCAAGGTCAAATATCGCTACCGTGAAGGCGCCAAAGCCCATTTCGCCGTTGAGCGATTTGGCCTTGGGGCTGAGTAAAAGCGGTAAAAGTGTCGTCACTCTTTTTTAAAACTCCACGCTCTTCCCGCCAGGCCGTTTATACAGGGGAACCAAGTCACTTCCTATCCTTCTAAAAATGTAGAATCCTGGTTCTGGTTTTTAACAATAATTTTTATAGCCTCCTTCATTGGTGAGACTATTTAGTATTTACCTCCGACTTTCGGGGGTAAATAGTCTTAACCGCGCGATTGAGACTATTTACCTCCGACTTTCGGTGGTAAATAGCGTGGCCAAAGCTATTTACCACCGAAAATCGAAAGTAAATAACAACGGCATATCTTTTACGGTTACAGGTTCAGTAGCGTACAAGCCCTGTTCTAAAATGGTACAGCAGTACCGGAACAGATTTGAGTTGCTTTGTCAAACTCTGTTTTTGTAACATCTAATTTTTATTTATTTTATTTTTTTTAATTTAATTTATTGATGCTTGTTTAGTTACATATTTGTACATTAATAAATATCGCATCTTCCCATTGGCCATATGAGCAAATATTGCTCGTGCATGGCCGAGAAATATTAGAGTACAATTGACTTTTATTTTTTATTTTTTTTTGACATCCACACATCGGTGTCGACCCAAGGCCTTAGACACCAGCACTCAATAACTGATTAATCAGGGCGAGATATGTGTAACGGCCACGCCAACGGGGGGAAACGTGGGGACAGAGGTGGGGACACCCGTGGCGGAAGTATGCCGACCACCCGTTGGGGGATTGGTGGTCCTCCTCACACGGCCATCCACAAACTCTGCCTCCCGGACGCCTGGGATTACAGGAGTGAGCCACTACTCCCGGCTATTGACTTTTATTTGGAATATACATTATAAAGCCGTAAATTATAAATTAAGAAATAATTTTATGTATACATTCAAGAATTCATAACATTTTTTATATTATCGATCCCGAAATTAATCAACCATACATTCAACAAGGTTACAAAAGATTTTACAGTAGTACACTTTTTAATATTTTTATCTATTTTATTGTATAATTTTGGACCCAAAAAATTTAGGCCTATATGGTTTTGACCGAGGGTTTTTAACATTTTTCACCAGTCACATTTTGGCTAGTTACACTTCTAGTATCATATCTTATGTTGGGGGGAGCAATAGTATCTTTTATCTTACACTAAATACTTTAAAATCTCGATATAGATTAATAGTTGGATAAAAATTATCTCTCTTAAGGCAAATTCTCAATATTTTTCTCTGTAATGTTTCTAATTTTTCGATAAAAGTACTATAAGTTCCCCCCCAACCTATAATTCCATAAGATAAAATTGAAAATACAATCGCAAAATATACACTTTTTAGCCATTTTATAGATAAAAAATTTCGCAATTCATAAAATTTTGGCAGGCAGATTCTTATTTTTTGTATCAGGCTATTAATATGACAGTCCCATTTTAGTTTTTCATCAATAGTTATACCTAAGTATTTGATTTTAGAAACTTTATCTATTTTTAGGCATTCTGAGGTATAGTCAAATGTAAGTCTGTCAGGGTGATATCTCTACTCGAAAAACATAAATATTTGGTTTTATCAACATTTAGAGTTAATAAGTTGTCATTAAGCATTTTATATACTTTTGATATACCCGTTTGTGCCATGTATTAGCTATAAATAACAGAGTAGTGTCATCGGCAAAGGATATCACCCTACCATTAATGTCAATATTACAAATATCATTGATATATACTAGGAATAACACAGGACCTATTACAGTACCTTGGGGGAGTCCATAAGTTAACAATTCAGTATCACTTAGGGTATTATTTATTTTTGTTAAAGTTTTTCGTCCTGATAAATAATTTTCAAACCATTTTAATGAATTTATAACAAAGCGACAATCAACTACATAAAGAACCGAGATCGATCGACACGAAAACTTGGTAGTGTTCCCTTTCCGTAGGTACTCCAGTGTAATGAGGTAAAGCCTACAAAATATCTGTAGGGGCTACTTAGCGTCACTAGCGCCATCCGTGGTAGAAAAATATTTCGCCAAATAGAAAATAGAAGTGATTGAACCCTCTCTCTACAACCCTGCTCTAGTTATAATGCTATTTAATCAACGTCAATCTAACTTTCGAATACAAACGGTGTTGACTTTTTTACAATGTTTCCGATTTTATGTGATAAGATCCATATTTAGTCACTGAATAGTAATCATGATCCTGATTCAACTATTTCTAGTGGTAGAAGCAAAAACGTCAAATGATGTTCCCACTAGGTGAAATAAATTCCGAATTGTGATTCTGAACTCCTCAGTACAATTTTCCCAAATTCGCATCTCGAACTCGAATTCAAACTCCTGGAGGTTATGCTACCCATTCCAAAATTTGAACTATTCTCGAATTTGCATTGACAAATCAATTTACGGGAATCTTCTTTTTGATTTAGAAATAACTAATTCGTTCGATTTAGCTTCAAAAACCGGAACTTCTTTCCCCCGAACAAAGCCTTAGCAGATCTCTAGAGCCACGATCGTATCAACGAATTGGGGAAAGCCTACTCAGAAGAAACGGTTTCTAATAACAGATCACCATGCGAAAGCTTCGAACGTATTAAAATATATTATCTGATATTATACGGGCTGAAGCTAACGAGTGAAATTGATGCGAAAAAAATCGCGATTTTGCTCACCACTGATTAGATCAAGTGATAAGTTTCTTCAAAATTACAATTGTTTCCATTATAAAGAATTCTGAAATTTCTGCCTTATAGATGGCGATATTGTTTCAATGTTTTCCAAACCTCGATTGCCTAGTTTGGGCGCTCAATTAAATGACGAGCGTTACCAGATGTTTGAAAGAAACGCCCTTGTGCAACTGAATGTTTTTTCATACTTAAGTTTTTGAAAACATTTAAGAGACACTACGTTAAGTTTAATAAAAACCACCTAATAAATTACTTTTTTGTTAAGGTTTTGCTTTTTTACCACCTTTTTCTTATGGACTTTTGTACCTTTTCGCGTCATTTAAGAGACACTAGGCCTACCGAGACGTACAATTGTAGGAGCTAAGGACCCGTCTCCCAACTTATAATTATGTCCACTAATAAAACCTCTAACGTTTTCTCGATCTCGGCGGTCTTCAATTCCTCAAAAAATAGGGATACCCATCATTCGGTTTTCTTTCACGCATGCGCGTTAAATCGACTATTTCGATGCTCACAAAGACTATAAAGCCATTGAAAGTTACAAATCTAAATAGTCCGTTCTCGTTAAGTTATTTATTTCGTCATTGCCAAAAAATTGACATTGAATATCTTAAGCATGGATGGAATAAAGAACTAGATAGCATACCCTCTTTTGAAGCGTATAATATAGAGTCACCCTATATAGGTAAAACATGTGTCTTCCAAAATGGCGACTATGGTACTCTGTAAATATCTGCTTAGTGCCAGTAAAGTAGGAACAATATAGGAGAGAGACGGTTTCCTTACATGCGTCAAGAAATAGTAGAGAGACGGTTTCCCTCTACGCGCAGAGAAATAGGAGACAGATGGTTTCCCTACGTGCCAAGAAATAGGAAACATACGGTTTCCCTCTACGCGCCAAGAATTAGGAGACAGACGGTGCTTGCTTATTCTCATATTATCCGCTTAACTTCGCTCTTACCTCTAGCAACTAACCCGCCTGATATTTCCGCGCCTAACACTCAACGCCACTCAATGGCGTTTGTCACACAACGCTCTTCCCGTTCCAACCCGTCTCCATCATTTTGACTGTGTACCCGACGAATAATTGTCCTTTTTGCAATACTCCTGGCGACATCGTCCACATGTACTACGCTTGCCCGATGGTTACGGCCATTCTGAGGGACGTTAATTCCTTGCTATCAAAATTATTTGGTCATTCTCATTGTCTTTCTCATTATTGGTTTCTAAAAACCGACTTTCGGCGTCATCGTGCGTGTAATTTGGCTTCTGTCCTTTTAAAAGACACCCTAAATCGTACCGCTCTGCAAGACGGCTACTCGACTCTCTCTCTCAAAATCGTACCAATAATCAAACTGCGAAAATTATCTTTAATCGTTTCCGACGCCGTTTCATTTCTCGAATTCAATTGGCCCGTCCTCGGGCAACAAATCACAATCAAATTAATGATTTTATCTCTACTTGGTGTGTCAATATTGATGAATTAGATAAATTTTTGTAGCATGATTTTTCTTATTGTAAATATTCGCTTTTTTATCCTCATGGTATAAGTATTTTTATCTTTAAAATTGTACAAACCATTTGATTTTCAACCATTGTAATATTGTATATTAACCGTTTATAACCGAGTATTGCCCTTTCGTTTAATTTTCACGTAAATTGTTTTAAATTCCATTTGATTTAAAAAAAAAGTATTTTTGCATTTAACAGTTGTAATTCTTATATTGTTGTTGCTTTAATAAAGCCTTTTATACACTCTCCTATTTCTTGGTGCGTAGAAGGAAACCGTCTCTCTCTATTTCTTCTTATTTCTTCGCGCGTAGAAGGAATCCGTCTCTTTCCTATTTCTTTGCGCGTAGAAGGAATCCGTCTCTTTCCTATTTCTTTGCGCGTAGAAGGAATCAGTCTCTTTCCTATTTCTTTGCGCGTAGAATGAATCCGTCTCTTTCCTATTTCTTTGCGCGTAGAAGGAATCCGTCTCTTTCCTATTTCTTTGCACGTAGAAGGAAACCGTCTCTTTCCTATTTCTTTGCGGGTAGAATGAATCCGTCTCTTTCCTATTTCTTTGCGCGTAGAAGGAAACCGTCTCTTTCCTATTTATTTGCGCGTAGAAGGAAACCGTCTCTTTCTATTTCTTTGCGCGTAGAAGGAATCCGTCTCTTTCCTATTTCTTTGCGCGTAGAATGAATCCGTATCTTTCCTATTTCTTTGCGCGTAGAAGGAATCCGCCTCTTTCCTATTTCTTTGCGCGTAGAAGGAATCAGTCTCTTTCCTATTTCTTCGCGCGTAGAAGGAAACCGTCTCTTTCCTATTTCTTCGCGCGTAGAAGGAAACCGTCTCTTTCCTATTTCTTTGCGCGTAGAATGAATCCGTCTCTTTCCTATTTTTTTGCGCGTAGAAGGAATCCGTCACTTTCCTATTTCTTCGCGCGTAGAAGGAAACCGTCTCTTTCCTATTTCTTCGCGCGTAGAAGGAAACCGTCTCTTTCCTATTTCTTTGCGCGTAGAAGGAATCCGTCACTTTCCTATTTCTTCGCGCGTAGAAGGAAACCGTCTCTTTCCTATTTCTTTGCGCGTAGAAGGAATCAGTCTCTTTCCTATTTCTTTGCGCGTAGAAGGAATCAGTCTCTTTCCTATTTCTTTGCGCGTAGATGGAATCCGTCTCTTTCCTATTTCTTTGCGCGTAGATGGAATCCGTCTCTTTCCTATTTCTTTGCGCGTAGAAGGTAACTGCCTCCCTCCTATTTCTTTGCGCGTAGAAGGTAACTGCCTCCCTCCTATTTCTTTGCGCGTAGAAGGTAACTGCCTCCCTCCTATTTCTTGGGGCGTAGAAGGAAACCGTATCTCTCCTATTTCTTGACCCGTAGAAGGAAACCGTCGCTCTCCTATTTAGTCGCGCGTAGGTGGAAACCGTCTCTCTCCTATTTCACTTTTATAGGGCATTTTTCTGAACTTGTTGACGTTTGGTTTTCCTCCTTTGCCCCCTTCTTCCACGTCACCTCAGACCTGAGCTTGGACTTAAAGGGAATATAACCTCAAGTCTTTTTTAAGGTTTTTTTATGTTTCTTATGTTAACAATTTAGTCGGGAAAGCACTAACGAGCTCCAAAAATCTCTGAAGTCATAGGAGGGAGCGGTAAATGGTCGAATTGTTGGTGTTCCACACCAAACAAAACTGAGGTTATTTTCTCTTTAACGCCGAGGGTCGCTGGTTATGCCGCCAAAAAACGAGGAGAATAGACGTTAAAAATAGAGAATTGCTATTATTTTACTATTATATTATGGTTTTAGTTTATGTTTGAACCTTTTCATATTTTTCCTTCTGGTTAAATAAATGATTTGGTTAACTGCCGCTGGTTAGATTAAAAACTTGTCTTTGCACGTGTTAGCAAACGATTTTTTAAATTCTACAACAGTACAGGATATACAGAGTGGAAGTTAATTATTTTCCACCTAGTTACGACCAGTTTATAGCTTGAGCTTTCCAGTGAAGCTCGAACATTAAAACGCGTTACACGTGTTACATGCACCTGTTTTGTCGTCTACACAACAAAGACGACATACAAACACACTCATTATTCGCCTGGGACTGCACAATAAACACATTACATTTTAAATACGGCTTTTCTCTGAAATATTCTTATCCTTTTGAGTACATAATCTTCATAAACATTGGCGTTGATAATCTTCATTAAAACATTGGAGAACATTTATCATTACAAAATCAATGGTGAACAATAATCATTAAAATTTATGTTGTACAATAATGATTATAAAATTGATGGTGTACAATAATGATTATAAAATTGATGGTGTACAATAAAAATTATAAAATTGATGGTGCACAAAAGTCATAATAAAAACATGTACAATTATCATAATCAAATCAGTGGTGTACAATAATCACTATAAATACACTGGTGAATAATAATCATAATAAAATCAGTGGTGTACAATAATCACTATAAATACATTGGTGAATAATAATCACTATAAATACATTGGTGAATAATAATCATAATAAAATATGGGTGAACAATAATCATAATAAAATATGGGTGAACAATAATCATAATAAAATATGGGTGAACAATAATCATAATAAAATATGGGTGAACCCTAATCATAATAAAATCATTGTTGTACGAATATTGTAACAACTTATTTTAATAATTAGCCAGTTTCAATAACATTACCGCCATCTATCGGTTCCAAAACATTCGCACTGAATAAGACAGTGTGTTCTTGAAATTGTCTCGCGCCAAAGCAGCATCTGGGCCAATTGCGATAAAATAAGGGCGCGCGTCAAAATTATTGAAGCTGGCTCTAATTGCGGTATTTGAAAATACCTTTACACTTTTGGAACTGGCGAATTGGCCGAGCGAGCGCCATAACTACCTAAAATTTGGTCGAAATGCTTTGAAGTTTTTGAATTCCGCTATATTGAAAACCTGAACACTGGAAACTGAGAAAAGTATAAAAATATCCAACAAATATATAGTCAAATTATAGGAAGATATAGTACAGTGGCGTAGCCAGGGGGGGGCACAGGGGGCACATGCCCCATCGAAACGTATGATCGTACGTACAAATATTTTTATTTTTTTACTTTTTTTCAATGGTGTGCCCCCCCCCCCCCCCGAAACAAAATCCTGGCTACGCCACTGCTATAGTAATTCAGATATTGAAATTATAGGAAAAATTATTAAGAACAGGAGGTGTTGTCAACCTAGTAGTACGAGTTCCTCCAACGCATTTTGTTGTTACGCAATTACAACTGACGTCAGCGGCGCATCCGAGCAAACGTGGAATCGGGAGAGGAAAAAAATGAAGTGTTCGATTGAGTTGGCCTACGTTTTACTTCCTATCGCTATTCTGACGCTTTCTGTGCTGGTTCAACATGTCAGCGGGGATGACAACGACACCCAACCTGACCACGAAAGGGACGAAGACAATGATTCGGGTAATTCGCATTTCAACTCATTAAAGCTCCCTTCAAACCAAAGAATTTAGACCCCAGGAATCGAAAGAAAAACCATTAATGTCTCGGCTATCGAGTTGACGGGTGAGCTTCCGGCTAGGCGAATCAATAGAACCGGAAATAAGCCCGTCAACCTAGGTTTGCCTTTGGAGGCTAGAGACAAGCAAATTATACTAGATAGAGCTGCAGTTTCCATTCCTGGGGTCTAAATTCTTTGTTCAAACGAAGGTAGAACTATCTCAGCGTCATAAAGCCACGTTCACACGTACCCTCGGAAAGGTTTTGCCTCGTTTCGATCTCGCTGCGGTTCGTAGCTTTTGGAAATCTGTTTGTTCACGCGTTTGATTTCCAGTGAGTTTTGCGATTAGTAGTTAGTCTGCTCACGCATTTGAGTGATTTTAAAAATAAAAAATGCATACACCTAGAATAAATTGGTTTAATTTTTTAAACCAAGTTAAAAGTATATTGCTTCTAAGACGAAGGGGTTCAGCTGAAGCGATCTGAAACGGTAATTTTTCAAGTGACAGGATCCAAACGTTGCGGGAGCGCTCGCAACGTTTCAGAGTGTAGGTGTGAATGCGTCTTAAAAGTTTAATACCTACGGGTATTAAATAATTATTTTTAACATTAGTCTTTCTACGTTTTCGCCAAAAACATGGTTCGTAAAGAAGAAGATACTCGTGACGGAGGTTCGTGTTTGCTTTGCTTGTTGTGAATATAATTCTTTGAACTTGGGACCACATATAGAAAATGTATCATCTAAAACTGGTACAAATTACCCAATGTTGAAGTTTCAATTAAATTAATGATTGTATAAATTAGGTTTGAATTAAACAAATAAACTTATATTGTTGGAATTCCTTAAATATTACTTAAAACATTTCAAATTTATTTATGGGTTAAATATATCTTAAAATATATTTATATTGTTCCTACTTTACTGGCACTAAGCAGATATTTACAGGGTACCATGGTCACCATTTTGGAGGACACATGTTTTACCTAACTAGGGTGAATGCTATCTAGTTCTTTATTCCGTCCATGCTTAAAATATTCCATGTCAATTTTCTGGCAATGACTAAAGAAATAACTTCTCGAGAACGGACTAATTAGATTTGTAACTTTTAATGGCTTTATAGTCTTTGTGAGCATCGAAATAGTCGATTTAACGCGCATGCGTGAAAGAAAACTGAATTATGGGTATCCCAATTTTTTGAGGAATTGAAGGCCGCTGAGATCGAGAAAACGTTAGAGGTTTTATTAGTTGACATAATTATAAGTTGGGAGACGGGTTCTTAGCTCCTGAAATTGTACGTCTCGGTAGGCCTAGTGTCTCTTAAATGACGCGAAAAGGTACAAAAGTCCATAAGAAAAAGGTGGTAAAAAAGCAAAACCTTAACAAAAAAGTAATTTATTAGGTGGTTTTTATTAAATTCAACGTAGTGTCTCTTAAATGTTTTCAAAAACGTAAGTATGAAAAAACATTCAGTTGCACAAGGGCGTTTCTTTCAAACATCTGGTAACGCTCGTCATTTATATTGAGCGCTTAAACTAAGCAATCGAGGTTTGGAAAACATTGAAACAATAATAATAATAATAATAATCCGCTAGGCTAATACCCAAGGCACCACCTTAGGCCTAAGTCATCAAGCGACTTTTGAAGCCTTTAATCGCCCTCTAGAAGGCAAACATTTTACCATTCTTTATAATGGAAGCAATTGTAATTTTGAAGAAAATTATCACGCGATCTAATGCAACTGTATGTTTGCCTCGGATACTTCTACTCCTCAAGTTCACGATCCCCTTTTTAAACAGATTTTAATACCAAATCAGCCTCTTCTGAGAAATTTAAAATACCATGGCAACCTGGTTAGATGTTAGAAAAACTAAGTTTATCGAAGAAATGACAATGGAAAGCAACTCGAAGAAGGTTAAGACATTTATCATCTGGTCCGGATTAAGGGGTTGGAGTAAGCAATAAATAGTGGCTTAAGCGGGGAAACGGGGTCTGGCTCTTGTAACCCATAAGGGCGGGGGCGCACTGGGAGATGTTAGCTCTGATAAAATAGTTCTATCTCCACCTCTGACTTCGGTCAGGTATGGGCTGGGAAGTGGACTTCGGCTAACGGAGAGGGTCCAGGTCGCCTCGGAGGACTGGGTAGCCTGCTATTGGGCGTGTTTCCCGGCCTTTTGGGGCACACCGGGATCTCCGGTGCCAGCTGTGACGGGTAATGTGGACCACTGTGTGCCCGTCGTTCCCCTTTAGGAGCTCTTTTTGAATTGTATGACTCTACCTACGTAGGTAGGATGTCGGCTGGTGTTGCTTTAGCCTCCACTCTTATTCCCAATGCTGTGTGCAAAGTGAGGGGTTGGTCGTCCCATTGTTGCACCTTCTGCTGGGTTGAGCGGCTTGCATCAGCGCCTTGCATCTGCGGTAGGGTTATCTCGCTGCCCTGGCTGTTCTGTCACCTGTCCGGGCTGTGGACGATGGCGTAGGGCATTATGATGAGGACCTCCGGTGGTGTGAATTCTGTTTGCGGTACACCGGGCTACAAATCTGATACACATGGTCCGGTACGCCATGTTCTGGTACTGCTGTACCGTTTTAGAACAGGGCTTGTAGGCTACTGAACCAGTAAATGAAAAAGATATGCCGTTGTTATTTACCCCCGATTTTCGGTGGTAAATAGCGTGGCCGAAGCTATTTACCTCCGAAAAATATTTTCGACTGTGAGAATGCTTCGCTTATTTATGTAGTTAAGTTGGGGTAATTTTAAAAGAGCTACTTGTTATATTATAACTTTCTGTTGGTAGTGTCGGTTGCCGTAACTAAAATTTTAAATAAATTTGTGATCAATTGATGATCAATATTGGAACGGATAAAATCTTGATCAAAATTCGATGTGCAAAATGCATCTTTAGGGCTATTTATTTGTGCACTTTGCATCTTTTCATATAACTTTGAGGTAAAATCACGGTCTACATGGGGACTCTTTCTGCTTTTCCAGGTGCGAAGACAGCCGTAGGCGTTTCAATGTCATGGTCGATCTATATGCGTTACCATGGCAACGAAGACAAGCCACACTAACGAGAAAACTACGAATTATAAGAAGGATCTTTGAAATAGTATCTAAATTCGCTGTGGTCGGGTTTTTGTCGACGGGATTTACCAGTCCACATTAGGCGGGTGATTAACAACCACCTGTAAACTATGTGGTCAGAGTGGACTTGGTGTCTCAAGCGGTGGGTCGCACATACCTGTGTACGTAGCGAACACCTGTAAGTCGAGCGACGGAAGTTGGTTGGAAGTGCCAGTTTGAGGGGCGTTGTATGGAGTTGATTTTGGGTGAGATTTCCGGACGGCAACAGCTCTGGAGAAGAAACAGATACTGCAGGCGACATCTTACGGGTGAAGTAGTGACTCGCTATAAGCCTCACCTGTAGGCATTTCTCTTCCGGTATCAATCCAGAAATACGTGGGAGTAGATCAGCGTGCCATTTAAATTAAGCTGCGCACCTCTGCCTTTGCGCAAGTGTGAAATCTATAGCGCTAGTTGAATTGAGGTGTAAGCCCTCTGTTCCGCTAAGGTGTGAAAAAAGCCGTGAACACGTGTCTGTTGGTTCTGATTTGGTTTCGTTCTTCTAGTAGGTGGGGATCCTAGGTGTAGTCTGACGCAGCTCTTCGTGGAGCATAAACAATACCACGGGGAATTAAGCTCGCTGATGTACAAAGCCTACCCACCATCCTTGTGGGAGTCCATGGGGCTCAAACCCTTTTTCCTACCCTCTGAGTACATCGTTCAAGTGCTACGATCTTAAGCCTACAGTCTATAAGGACAGGCGAGAGTCGGCAACTGGAATATTGCACTCCGGGGTCAGGCTAATTCAGCGTGCCCGATTTCATCCATCATATGCTTATATGCAAGACCAGCCCACGATGGAGAAAGTAAGGCTAGGGGTCCTTCTACTTTGGCCATTGGACCGGGGCTTTACCCACTCTGAGTAGTGTGTCCTTAATAGCCCGGTGCACGTAGTAACAGATACCATACCACCGGAGATCTATCATCATAGTACCCTACGCCAACGTCCACCTAGCCCGGACAGGTGACAAATCCAGCATGGGGATAGTCGCACTTTTGACGCGACCCGCTCAACCCAGCAGAAGGTGCAGCAATGGGTGGACCATTTCCCACTTCGCACACAGAAGTGGGATTAAGAGTGGATGCTGTAGCAACTCCACTGCCGTGCAAAGCACAAAAGCATTAACGACCAAATTTTCGATTTACAGATTTTGGTTTTATTTCACCTTATTTTATACGTTAAATTCCATTTTGAACTAATTTTCGAATTTAAAATTTTTGTTCTTAGAGAAATGACTTGTTGTAAAACGCATTATTTTAGGTTTTTGCATTATTTTCAAACCAAAAACGCATTTATGTGTTTATTTTCTTTAAAAGTCAAATCAAGACGCATTTTTTTCGCGTTTTAAGACATAAATAGTCCAAAAAATACGTGGTAAAAAGCATTTTTTAAATGAGATTTCTGAAATATCGTTTGGCCTGTAAATTTTTTAGTACCAGAATATAATTTGAGTTGAAAAATCCAAGTCTACTATATAAACTTGAAAGAAGTAAGTTGGGGTATCTTAAGGCAAAGAAAGTTTGAATTTCGCGGGTTTTCTCCATATTTTGGTTTTGGTCGTTAATGCTTTTGTGCTTTGCACGGCAGTCCAGCCGACACCCTACCTACGTCTGTAAACAGTCAAACCCTTTGGAGAGAGCTCCTAAAGGGGAACAACGAGCACACAGCAGTCCAAGTAACCCAGCACAGCAGGCACTGGTGATCCCGGTGTGCTCCAAAAGGCTGGGAAACAGGACCACCGTGCCCTCATACGGAGGCCCGCCGCCCCACAGTAGGCTACCCAATCCGCCGAGGCGGCCAGTTTGCACGGACCCTCTCCGTTAGCCTGAGCCGAAGCTCAGTTTCGAGCCCAAACCTGACCGAAGTTGGAGGTGGAGATAGAACCATTTGATCAGAGTTAATATCTCCCAGTGTGCCACCGTCCTTATGGGTTACAAGAGCCGGACCCCGACTCCCTGGTAAAGCCACCAGTTATTGCACACTCTAACCCATTTAGGGCCCCACTCTGAGTAATCACAAACATGAATCCATTTCGTGTATTACTCTGCTGGGTTTTTCACCTCAGTAGGGGTTGTGCTTGCCTGTTTGGCTAATCCAAATGCGTCTCAACCACTTCTGCCATCTTACATTTTATAAGGAGATTAAAAGATTAAATGTTAGTCTCTGATTTCGTTCAAAATTATGCATTTTTAGGGATTTCTAGATTTTAAACTATGACTGTGTAAAAATTAATTTCTTAGTTAATTTTTTTGCATAAAGAAATCGACTTTGATGCTTAACTTAAAGGGAATATAACCTCAGGTATTTGGTGTGGAACACCAACGTTTGCAGATCTAGCCACTCTTGCCTTTGGCTTTAAAAATGTTTGGCGCTACTGTACAGGGAAATTTGAAAAATTAAAGGGGTCTTCCTTAAAGATTGCTTTGCAGGTTATATTCCCTTTAATTGGGTAAATCACACGGTGGATTTATTTAGGCCATAAAACCTTCAGTTTAATGAACTCAATATCTTTATTAAAGATGTACCACTAATTTCATGTTACATTTTAATTGCGAACATCGCCATAATATTTTTGAAGACTTGCATGGGGTTAGGAATGCAGAAGAGACTCAATTGGCAGTCACCAAACCAGCAGTCTGTGTCTCCGCAAAGACCGTAGAAGCATTGATGAGCACAAGCTGTAGTTCAAAAGAAAAAAAATACACGTATTTTGTTTCAATACAAAATGGCAAAACAATTAATTTCAATTCAGTGGCCCTATGACCTTGCCTGTGAAATAAATCCTAGAGATATAAACACGCTATGTTCTATGTTCTATTAATACGTAAAGGGCCACACCGCCTTTTAAAAATCTGGTTGAAAACTGATTAGCTCCTCCTCTTTCGTATCTCTTGATAGCAGATGTGGGATTTTTCCGACCCTACTTCGAAAAAGTAGTAAAATTCGTTGTGACTCTTTAAGTACATAAACCTGGATTTTAAATCATTTAAAATAGGAAATTGTGGTCTGCTTATTATTATTTGATTAATTAATTAATTATAAAAATGAACGAAATTATGAGAATTTTTAGCAATAGACCATTTTATATTCGATTTATATTGCAATCTATCATACCACAGTTATACCAGGGTTGTAGAGAGATGGTTCGATCACTTAGATTTTTTATTTGGCGAAATATTTTTCTACCACGGATGGCGCTAGTGACGCTCAGTAGCTCCTACAGATATTTTGTGGGCTTTACCTCATTACACTGGAGTACCTACGGAAAGGAAACACTACCAAGTTTTCGTGTCGATCGATCTCGGTTCTTTATGATCTCTAAATTAGTTAATTGTCGCTTTGTTATAAATTCATTAACAATTTAATTTTTGAAATTGTTCCAATAAATATCAGAGAATCTGAAATTTAATGTTCGCTAGTTATAAATATTAAAAAAAAAATGTCCTTAAAATTCACACGTGTAAAAACGAAACAGAAATTAAAGCGATCCAAGGTACCTTGTAAAATTAAAATTTGCCGCTGTTACCTATAAATTAGACTGCACCTCAGTACTTATATGTATTGGGGGAACGCCCATAAGTATCTGAAGTAGCTACACAGTGTCGGGTGCACCATCTAGTGGCCACTTTTTCTTTATCCAAACTCTCCTATGGTAGAATTGCTAAGTGATCGAACCATCTCTCTACAACCCTGGTTATACGAATTACAAAATAAGATAGTGCCCATTAGGTAATATGCACATTTGGGGGAGGTGGGTGAAGTAGACGAGTAACCATAACCGGCTTGCCACGAGGGCCAGATTGACAACTGGGACTGTGCGAGTGAAATTGTAAAATAATTACGTTAATGATATGGAGGAAAAAGGGATGAAGGACCTGATTTCAAGCTTCTTTAGAGGAGGGACTTTTACATTAGCCCTAGTTGAGATTCTATGGCGCTACTTGAGTACCTCTTTGTACTAAGGCCAACGAAGTGCTGCCATTCTAGGCGATTTCCAATAAACCGCTCTCGGAGCACTCTGGGAAAAATCTCGGGCGAGCGACCCCTAGCGTGTTTCCCAGTGAAGATTGACTTCATTTTCAGACAACGCGCGAGAAAGGAAAAAATATGGTCGATCCTATCGAAGCAGAGATCTAAAGATCGCCTAGTGGAAAACTCTAGAAAAGCACTCGAAATCTGTTGAGGCGCGCCGTAAAACCTGTACTAAAAAACTGCCAGCTGCATCGTCGCGGCAGTGTGACCAAGTTAGGAAATTTCCTCCTATTTCTAGGAGAAAGTTAGCAACGTTGGAGTAAAAAGAGGAGGTAGATAGTTGAAAGCAAAAGTTAAATAGGAGGTCACAAAATCTTAACATCGGAGACCGTCCGACTCTTTGACCATCGTACAAAACCTGTTTTAAAATGAGAAATAAGAGTTCATGTGTCATTCTGTCAAGGGAGAAGAGGCTCTTTCACTCCTCGAATTAGGCAAAATTGGTCTTTGCGCATGCTCAAATACCAACCAATCCGATGTTCCCTCCCTAGCTAGCGTCCACACACGGACTTTACTATAAGGGGACGGTTTTGGGCTGTAGCTTCCCCAATGCTTTTCGCCCGGTTCTATGATTGTCTGTTTGTCGGGAGGGTCGCAAAAAAGGGGAAAACACTTTTTTAGATCTTCAAGGTCAGTTCGACGAAAAATTAAATGGTAACCAGTTAGTTCACGCTATGGAGAAAACGAATATATTAATTTTGTTAGTTATTTGAAAAATTTATGTTTTGTTAATTTAGACGAGGTAAATCACGTGTTATTTTACTCGCTTTTAGAATTAATTAGTAGATTAAATATGGTTAAAAAACAGTGTATGTATTCTTTATGCTGTAATAAGGACAATTCAATTAAGCCTACGTCAAATTCTAGTAGTGAAATTCGGTATTTTCCATATGACGGAACGACCTTGAATAAACTATTTTGAGGTACTGCTAACTTTTTTCCACCCCGCTGAGTTGGCCGCAAACGGAATGTGGTCTGACTACAGAAATAGATTGATAAACCGTCCCCTTATAGTAAAGTCCGTGGTCCACACCAGTTTTAAAGTAGCAGTGGCGGTTAAAAATTCCACCCCCATTTATTTTGCCATAAACCTTTAGTCGAATGCGAACTTGGGAAGGCGAATCTAGTAGTTTGTCGATAAGTATAGCGTAGGAGGATCTCTCTATTAGTTTAGGAGGAAATCGGAGAATTTTTCTCTCGAGTATGGAGGTGTTTTTAATAATTGTCCAATGGCCACACAGCGTCGCGGTTAAGGGTTGCAACGCTAGTAGCGGGATTGGAGAAAATTCAGTCTGTGAGGAATCAAATTCTTCCGAACCAATCGTGATTGAAAAATCATTCAACAAGCTAGTAACATTAAAACTGATGATTTAAATATATGCGATCTATCGTCACTCGTATTATGTGAAGCTCAACCAATGATTTTAGGGTGGAAATTTTTTAATTTTCAACCTAACCAACCATCTACAATTACAGCTTCCAAAGAAAAGGAAAATAAATCTACTTTTACTCAAACCCTAATTCAAGATGTTTACAATCGTAACGTGAAATCTAAATTTTCCCAAACCATTATTCAAGATCTATACAAGCCAGAAATATTTGATAAATTAAAAACAGCATTCATTTCTTCCCAAATCATTATGCCAAACGAGTGGAGCTTTCAAACATCATAGAACAAGATTGTACTTTTTAAAAGCAACGTTGAAACTTCTTCAATATTAATCTCTATGTAGATGGTTTCTGATGATAGCTTAAAACCAGTATTGAAGGGTTTGGTAATTCTCTTCCTGATCATCATCTATTCGTTACATAATTTCCAAAGTTTAAAAGCATCCAAGCTATTCAAACATCGTTTAATATTTTTAAACATTGGACCCTATGTAAATGAATTAAAGATGTGCAACATAAGAACCAATTTGAAGCCAGGGAGTTCAGTAAGAAAAATATTTTTTTTACTAATAATTTTCACGCAACACGTACAATGTTCAATATTTTAAAAAAACTTACACGACGTAAATTAATTTGTAGGAAATGTTCTAAATTCAGAGGACGGTTACAAAAGGAGATAGCACGCAAACAAAATTTTAAAGGCAATGAAAAAAGGAAAAATAAATTGTCAAGTGGAGATTTTATAATGAAACTAAAGACATTGAAACCGTAGAAATGATAACTTGGTAAAGGAAATGAAACTATTGCGCTGAAAATTCCTTGGCGAATTGAAGTTAAATGGCCAGAATATGGCTAAGAAAGATAGTGATGATTTGTAGGACAACAAATAATATGCTACAAGAGAATCTTTCATTAGTGTGTTGGCAGAACCGCAATTGTTAGCACGAAAAGCGAAGAACAAATGTAATTGTGCAGTTTATATTATTCCTTGGACCCAATTGTTTCCTTTCACTAACAAGGAGACTACCCGAGGTGTTACACACCGATTTGGTTCAAACTCGGGGGATTGGTAGACCTTCATGTAACTTTAAAAATCCTAAAGGGATTTTATTCAATGGGCAACGGTTTTGCCATGGCAACGAAAAATGTTTTTAAAACATAAAATAACATGGGATTTTGACCGATTTCCCTTTGAAAAAAATTTAAAAAGTTTATAAAAATGCGACCAATTTTGATTTTTTTCGTCAATTGTTATCATTTTTTTTTATAATTTTGGTATTTTAATTTTTTTTTTCAATTTTGTAAAATTTCCCTTAGCACCTTGAAAATTTCAGAGCTAAATGATCCTGAAGTAGCGTCAATGTATGAAGCGTAGTTATAAAGTGTATGTTTGGATGGCAATTGAAAGGCACCCGTTGATTGTAAGATATCATATGCCGCGGTCGATTTCTGCTTTACATATAGGCACCACTGAATAGTTTTGGGATGCCATCTACGATTGCATTTGCTCCTTTTTTTAAGCGCTGTTAACTGCTGTTCGGCCAACAAACTAGCGAACGAATCTTTAGGAGCACAATAATTGGTTTTCAGAAAAATTTCCACGTAAATCATATCTTGACCATTTTTCTTTAGTTCACTCAAAAACCTTCATCGCAATGGTTTAACTTTCTTTCCTAAGATTTCACTTCTTTGTTTAAAGTGTTGGTTGCACGAAATTTTAGCTATGGCTAATTAATGATTCATTAGAAAGAGGAAACATTTTATAGCAAGTACAGAAAATTTCATCAAAATCGGTTAAGCGGTCTTTAAAAAGAAGTCAAAATGGTGGAAATCGAGTTTTCCGGCGAATTTCCAGACTTCTAAAATTCTTCTCGGCACCCATGACGTCAGAAAATGCGAAGCGTATCATTGGCTAATTGTCTGTAATACATTTCTTTACATCTGGGATTAAAAGCGGGTTGATTTAACACCCAGGAAAAAGTTCTACGCAGTAGTAATTGAAATAGGCACGCACAAGGCTACGTAGTAGAAAAACCCATGTGAAACCGGAGGCTCCTTGTAAGACTTATTATTTTATTTTATTCTTCATAAAAACGTCGTGTCGCGAAGCGCGCGCGTAAAAAAATATTTATCTGGTTTGAAAACTTCTACAAGTAAACAGAATCCCTCCACTTCCGTTCCTTCTATTTTAGGAATAAAACTACAGCTTCGATTTGCCCCAAAGTTCTCGTGCTACGGAGGAGAAAAATTCACGGAAAATTTCAGGATTTTGGGGAGCGAAAAAGGTCAGTTTCGGACTCAAAATTAGTACTTAGGCTTGGAAACATTTTTCGACAATGCCATTTTTGGAAAGATAATGTCCAGGGCTTCAAAACAAGCTCGCATTCATTCGTTTTTATTGCTACCGATTTTTCATGCAACCAACACTTTAAGAGTTTTCAATTTCATTTCAAGAGCTGCACGGGGCAAATATTGGTTTATTTTTCCTTCGTTTGGGTACAGAGGAACTTTCCCTTCTTACGTCGCTTCACATTTTTTTAAACAATATCACATTTCTTTGAATGAATGTGATTTGTAAAAAAAGAAATGTGTCCCTCTTTCTTATTAAAATCTTTGGTTTCAAATTGTTTTATATGTTTCGCATCCACCACATAAGAATCAAAATTTAAAAATATTCAGAGTTACTTGAATAACTTCTATGCTTGTAAATTCCAGTAACTGTGTAAGGATAGGATGATATTGAGGTTGGCCATATACCTTCAGCACTGGTATTAAACTATTTTTGGAAACAGTCAGGGAGATTATCATTGAAGATGTATCAACATTAATTTGAACAACTATAATGTTGTTCTTTGATGTTGTAAAAGTTCAATTTTCCGGCATACTTATTTGCTTTGAGGTAACACTGCTTTTAAAGTGTCAAATTCCAATACTTCTTGCATGTACACATCTTGATTTTGAGTTCGGGTAAATGCAGATCAAGGGGGTAGTCACTTAAGTAATCAGGTAACCACGGAAATTCGCTTAAAATAAAATAATAACCGGAAATCATTGAAAAATTGTGAGTAATCACTGGGAATCACCAAAACATTATGAGAAATCACTGGTAATCACCGAATATTTTAGGAAAATCCTAAATCAGGGTTTACAAAATATCTATGAGTGACTACCGCCTAGATGCAAATTTGGTTTCAATTATAAAATCTATGGGACAAATATTTGACATGATATGACTGATAACTGACCGCATGTTGGTAAGGGATCAGGAACAGCGTTACTAACTGAGAAATATCCTTCCTCAATGAATTAATTTCCCATGGCTGGAGCTATAGAGTCATTGTCGTAAAGAATGTTTCTTAGGAAAATAAAGTAGTCTTTAAAAGAAAGGTTATCAAAATATTGCCATGAGTTTCAAAGTGTCTGTTGTTTTTCTAAATGGTATTGGATCTGGGTGGTCATTTGCTTGTCCGTTCTCTCCAAAAAAAATGTAAGGAGCAAATATATAAAGTGAATTTTGCAAGCCTGCTGAGTAAATCTGGGTCGTATCTGCCACAAGCCTCTACCCATAATTTGCACTTTTCCAAATCTTTCTTGGGCTTTGGTAAAGTAACGACAAAAATACCGTCTCGAAAATATTCCGCACTATTTGGGCATAATGAATACACACAACGTTTACTTTTACCCATCTCTAATTAAAACCATGAAAAGAGATTATACAGGGTTGCCACAATAGTCTCAGATTCAAATTCCCTGTTTTCCCTGACCATTTTAAGATATTTTCCCTGACTTTTTATGGCCAAAATTAGACAGTTTTTACACACATCCTAAGGATTTGTGTGTATTAGTCTCACGTACAGTGTAGCCGATGCCGATGCCGATGCCGCCGTGTCGCGCAAACCTCTTCAACGGTTAGGGCTAGAAGAGTCAATGATATCTCGTTCGAATGTACAGACATCGCCATTGATAGCCTTTCATAAAGTTTTCAAATAAGTGTGACACTTATCGGAGTTTTACGCGATGCTTACAACGTATGACCTGAAGTAACAAATAAGTGTGACACTTATCGGAGTAATACGCGATGCTTACAACGTATGACCTGAAGTAACAAATAAGTGTGCCACTTATCGGAGGCCGTTCTAATATGACCAAAAGTAACAAATAAGTGTGACACTTATCGGAGGCCGTTCTAATATGACCAAAAGTAACAAATTAGTGTGACACTTATATTTCCGCCTGAAAGTCGGCATAACGTTCCTTAATTTTAGTCAGATTTTCATGAAAGTTATATTTTTGATTAGCTGTGGTTTACATATAACCTAGAGTTGCAAATACGTTCCTTAATTTTAATTCTAAGTAAGGTTTTTTGGGCAGCGTATACGCAGCCCCGCAATTTCCAACATTGTAAATCCGCGTGTTTATAGAGGTCTACGAGCCCGTTTCCCTCTAGCGTTTTTCAAGGCCGTTCAGAGTGCACCGCGCTTTCAACGTATGAGCAGAAGTAACAATTAAGTATGACATTGATCAACCTAGAATTCGGCGTATGACCAGAAGTAATAAGTGTGTTCAGAAGTTACAAATAAGTAGGAAACTGATCGACTAGTCTTTGCCTAAGGTGGTGCCTTGGGTATTAGCCTAGCTGATTATTATTATTATTATTATTATTATTAACCAGAAGAAACTCAACGGCTGACTAGTAGTAACAAATAGGTGTGATCAGAAGTAAAAAATAAGAGTGACACTGATCGAAGGAATCTTCGATGCTTTCAAAGTATGACTAGAAGTAACAAATAAGTGTAAATATTTATATATGTGTGACCGTGGATATATTTTGGTTGTGATACGGTATCACTGATACCGGCGTTGCAGGTTGCTGTGAATAGCTCAAACAAACTTAACACATTAGAAGGATTGTGTGTATTCTGACCGTCGTACGTCTTGTTAGCTTTTGCATTTATCAGAAGTTAATAAATTTAATCAACTAATATTTCAAATTAAAATTACCTTAAAAAGTGTCAAGATTAAACTAAATTCACTGACTTTTCTCTGTTTTCCCTGTTATACTAATAAGTAAAACACAAATACAACTTATGCAGGATCATTCCTAAAACACATCTACTTCAAGAGCGACATTATATTACCGCGGAAACTTGTCCTTGATATAATAGAAACAAGAAGTCCCGCGTTTACAGGCTCTCTTAATAGCGACGGCGCTGCCGTCGTTTTCTTGGGGTGTAATTTGGCTCTAAGTGGTTTTTCGTTGGTCTTATATCAAGAGAATTTTGAAAGAAATCACCTGACAGAATTTTCATAAATTAATTATAATTATAATTTTATACTGGCGAGGGCCACAAGGGTCCTTTAAATTTATTATGCTCGTATAAAACTAAAGCCCACATTCCAATTATTGAATAGAAAGAGCTTATGGGCGCTATTTTATTATTGGGATAGGATTCCTAATGATATATTACTTTCATCTTCCTCGTTCTCGCTTCCCTCTTCAGTTTCGTTCTGGGTCTCGTCGGCTCCTGCAGTATTTCCTTTCGGCTTGGCTCCTGCAGTATCTTCTTTCGGGTTGGCTCCTGCAGTATCTTCTATCGGGTTGGCTCCTGCAGTATCTTCTTTCGGGTTGGCTCCTGCAGTATCTTCTATCGGGTTGGCTCCTGTAGTATCTTTTTTCGGGTCGGCTCCTTCAGTATCTTCTATCGGGTTGGCTCCTGCAGTATCTTCTTTCGGGTTGGCTCCTGCAGTATCTTCTTTCGGGTTGGCTCCTGAAGTATCTTCTATCGGGTTGGCTCCTGCAGTATCTTTTTTCGGGTCGGCTCCTTCAGTATCTTCTATCGGGTTGGCTCCTGCAGTATCTTCTTTCGGGTTGGCTCCTGCAGTATCTTCTTTCGGGTTGGCTCCTGCAGTATCTTCTATCGGGTTGGCTCCTGCAGTATCTTCTATCGGGTTGGCTCCTGCAGTATCTTCTTTCGGGTTGGCTCCTGCAGTATCTTCTTTCGGGTTGGCTCCTGCAGTATCTTCTTTCGGGTTGGCTCCTGCAGTATCTTCTATCGGGTTGGCTCCTGCAGTATCTTCTGTTGGGCCAGCTGCTGCAGTACCTTCTTTCGGGTCGGCTCCTGCAGTATCTTCTATCGGCTCGGCTCCTGCAGTATCTTCTATCGGGTTGGCTCCTGCAGTATCTTCTTTTTGGTCGGCTCCTGCAGTATCCTCTATCGGGCTGGCTACTGCAGTATCTTCTGTTGGGTCAGCTCCTGCAGCACCTTCTTTCGGGTCGGCTCCTGCAGTATCCTCTATCGGGCTGACTCCTGCAGTATCTTCTATTGGGTCGGCTCCTGCAGTTCCATCTGTAACTACTTTGGCCTCGTCTTCAGTCGGATCTCCAGCAGCATTGCTCGCTCCATCGTCAGCCGGAGCACCACTCACATTTCCAATCAGAAAAAGCACTGACAGAAAAGCGATCGGAAACAAGAGATAGGTTACCCGCGTTGAGCACTTCATTTTTCAATGTAGCTGATACGAAGGATCTAGTTGTAAAGCGCTCTTGAGAGTCACTAGATGCTGTTGCATTTATATTCTTGATAATTATCTATGAAGCTAACGGTGAAGCCTACCAATCAATTAAAATGGTTGTCAACGTTTAAAATTTTTAATAATGAATTTTTACGAGTAAATGTAAAATTTGTCGGTGTGGGCGTAGATAAGTTGAAGAAGATACAGTAGTTCGATTGATCGAAATCTTGATTTAAATCGCTTAATTTAAAATAAAACTTAAAACAATATACGAATAAATGTGAGAGTTGGTATTAAACAGGCTAATCCACCCCTTGAAAACGTTTAGCAGTAACTTGTAGTAATAATTTGAGAATAATACATTTTATTACAATTTTCTAATTTATAATCGTAAAATTTAAATTGTGAGCTTTCGGGTACGTGAGCCCTTGTCAAGCGGCTAAGTCTAAAACAAATTTTTACAATTTTGGAAAATGTTATTACTTTTTAAATTAATATCTATATTTTTTAGTTGCCTATTTGTTTTTTTTTCGGTTATTCCTTTTTCATCCGGGAAGATTAGCGTGTTTTCGTATTTTTCAGGTGTTTTTTGAGTGATATGTAATGTAGATTGTACACAGAATGGCTACGTCTACATTCAGCTACAAGGTTTCCCGCTCACGTTTCCAAGCGCTGGCTTAACCTGTCTAATTAAGCCCAACGGCGTGTTCCGTGTACTTGTAATCTATGTCGGAAATAAGGTGAACATTGGAGTCGAATTAAGCCCAACGGAAATAAGATGAACATTGGAGACAGGATGTTCCGTTATTTTCATAATCTAGCCGACAGAAAATGCTACCTAGGAAGTTGATTCCCAGAGTTAGTTACGCATTTTTTCGCCGCTAGAGGGATCGCATTAAAACAGCATTCGGCTTTATCTTGGCCACCTGTATTATGATAAGGCCCTTGTTATTAGAGATGGCAATGAATCTATCCGATTCTACCAAAAAACGACTTTACTGGAGATCGTGATGTTATTATTCTTGTTAAAGGAAGCTAAAATTCAAAATAGTGAAACATTAAGGTCCTCAGAGAACCATTGTACAGTATTATAATTAAACAACTTATACTACTTAGTGGACTTTAACCTAAATTATATATTACATATGAAATAAATTGTAAAAAATTACTAGAATTTAAGGTATTGTAAATTTTTCAAACGAGCCAATCAACGCGAGGGGTACTTTTATGTCAAAATGTAGCGTAAGCATCTTGTTTTGATTTCGACGCCTGCGAGGTAGAAATTAATTCCACAAAATTGTTCGAGAGGTACATTTCATGAACTGGGCACTAGATGGCGTTTGTTTTTAAAATAACGGATTAAATAGCCGAGGCAGCGCCTGTAAAAGTGTTCCACCCGCAGCACTCTGGTGTACTAGGAGAAGTACCGAGGCTGGACCACGGCTGAGGCTTCCACCCTGTATATTACAATCTATCGTACGACAGTTTCGAATTCTTCTTCTAATATTCACATTTGGGGTAGGTGGCTAACGAGGTAACTGTACTGAGATGCGTTTAATGCACGCGCAATTGAAGTAAACTTTAAAACAACAACTGGCTTGCCACGAGGGCGAGTCCTACAATAATTATTAGTACGATGTGGCGAGAAATGACGCACGACGTCATTTCAAATCGTAGGTATGTACGTCCCTTTATGGGAGGGAATTTTATATAATCGCTGGTTGTGATTTTATTGCGCTCCACGACAGATACTTCAATAAAGTACGAAGTAAGTGCTGCCATCTAAGAACGGCTCTATAGATAAAATAATACTATAACCCAGTATCCTGTTAGAAGGGGAAAAGGTCGGGACCAGCGTTGCCAGGTCAAAAACTGAAAATTATTGAATTCTTGGAAAAATTATTGCATTTCCTCTTATAGGCAAAGAACTTGTAGTTATTTAAAATTTTAATATTATTTTATTTATGAAACATGAGTCAAAACCATCCAATTTAGAGATATTAAGGCGGAAGCCGGTGGTTTTGTGTTTCGGGGGGAAAATAAGAGATGGCGCTATCGTGCTGGAGCTGCGTAGAACAGAACTGTCAAACTGCCGCAAACTGAGTTTAGTAACTTTAGTTGTGAATTACAGCTCCAGGCAATTTTGTTTGTATGGGGCTGAACATGAATTAAAATCATAATATTCGATTTATGTAAAAATTATTGAAAATATGGTACAACTTAAGGAAATTATTGCTTAAAAGCGTACCATATGGTACACGGCTAAGATTATGGTACGACCAAGATTTCGAAGTAAAATTATTGAAGTGTACCATAATTATGGTACGCCTGGCAACGCCGGCCGGGACCAGTGGCGTAGTCCTATAATCGCAAGCGTCAGGGAGGCAGATTATGTTAACGGCCTTGTGAGGACGAAGAGGGGATTTGTTCCGCGGTTCTATCCCCCTTCGCTAGGTACGCGTTATAGGGAAGAAAATACGTGGCGCCACAAACGGCCATCTAAGAAACTAAAATCCCTTTATGACAACCAGCTGGGCTCTATGACGTCATTGCAGAATGTAAACAAAGGAAGCTAGAGCGTCGATATTTCGAGAAAAAAAGGTAAATTTACCTCTAATTTTCAAGATTAAATACAACTATCAATCGTAATAATATATTTATGATATTTATCTTTAATACGTTAGTTTAATTTTTGATATATTAAGTTCTAAGTAGTGAGAAAGACTTGCATTGCATACAAAATGGTCCTTGGAAAAGAATTATTGTGGTAAGTTTTCTTCGGACTGCTTCTTTCCATTGACTATCGCTGATGTATCTGCTGATTTTTCTTAATCTTATATTTACAAGTTTCCTATGGGGACTTTCCAATGGCCGTTGATAGCCACAGCCATAAATACAAGGTCTGATGTTGAAATTTCGTCAGTGTCTTGAGTTTACGAATCTGGAAAACTCATTTCCTGTCCATTCAGTATATTTATTGATTGCCATTTCATCAATAGATAATACTATTGAAAGTCGATGATCTGATTTGTCACTCTCATTTTTAATGTAGTTAAAACTTTCAGCTGTGAAGCCAGCTGGTTGGACCGATTTTGTTTATCCATTCTCGTAGAGGGTTGGGATGTGGTAAACCAAGGTGTTTTCTCAAGAAATCGTATGCTTTCGGAGAATAAAAATGAGCTTTCATGGCAAAGCTTCGTAGTAACTGAGGGTATTGCTGTTTTTTTATTTTTCAATCCTGTTTGGTGTAAAAATTTAAACATTTCTATTGAAGTTGAACCAAATCTTTCGTCTATATCCACTAAAAGCTATCGTTTTCTCATTTCGTGAAGAGGGGGGTGAAATTTCCATAACAGAAAGAAGCAATCCCCCCCCCCTGGTTGGGCCTCTACTTATTTTCTATATCTATGCTTTCTAGCTTCCGAATTATATTTTTAGGTCATTTTACATCTATTAATTACGCAACTTCGCGGGCCTTGGCTAGTTGTCATTCCCGCCAAAACATCAACGAAAGATAAACTGAACAATGGCTACTACTACCACAACATTTCCACCGCCTTTGAAGCTCCGTATTGGATGCTTGGGATGATTGGTGTGAGGAATTCAAAATATTTGCAGGAGCAACAGAGTTAACAAGTAAAGCTGATACTGTTCAAATCAATACGTTATTACATGTAATAGGTCAGGAAGGACGAAATATATACAAAATCTTGGACATGCCCTCCTTAGCACAAGGAGCTTTCACCCAGGTCACCGATGTATTTACAGGGTATTTTGCTCCATACAAGAATGCTATTTTGTCACGTTATCGTTTCCTGACTGACGAATATTTACTCTGGGAGAGTCTTCTATTTTTATTTGTTCCCTAAATTTAACCGACTGAAAAATTAAATCTAGGGGGGAGTAGCTGCGCCGCTTTTGGTTTATTTAATTTTACCGCTTATATTTGTACCGATGAATGAAATAATTTATCACAACAATTTCCGTTCCGAATTACCTTTGTTTATTTTTTCCGAGATCCGAAATTTGTGATGGTTCCCAACCGACTTCAATACTCCGTTCTCTCGCAACAAGATCTCTCTTTTTCATTCCAACAAATTTTCAAAAAATATCGAGGGAGCCTAGTGGCCATTTCCAACCAATGGTTGACCGCCGACCCCTTAACCCCCTCACAGAAAAGTTCGCTCGCCTGATCTCTTGGCATCACGGGTTTTTTCGAAGAAAACCCCGTGTCACTGGAATCTTACCCGATGAGCAATTCTCTGTGTATTGGGTATTGTTCAAATGCGAGCGAACTTTTCCTCGCCTCGCCTTTTTGGCGTCCATAATACAATACAGTATATAAAATAAAACCGTTAACATTTCCCCAAAAAATTCTAATTTTACAAACATTTAAATTTAAATACAAATTGTTACACTTTTCCAAATAATATACACTTAACACCAAAATAAGATAAAATATTTAAACAGCTAGTCAAAGTTTTCACACTCCCGCGTTGGAATACTTGTATTACAATATTAAAATTTTGACATTTGAAATTCCTTATTAATCAGTAACTTCCATCGCGTACAACAACTGCACGGAGCGCCTAATTACGCTCCCGTTACCTAATTTTACCATACAGGCTCTAACATTTTTATCTCTACCTTCTATTAACTCCGTTATTAAGCCAAGTTTCAACATATGTTTAGGAGTCGTGTCTTCATGCACTATCATAACGTCACCGACTTTAATTTTACTATTTGTTTTTGATAAAATAACATGGTGAGCCGTTCTCAATTCCAATAAATACTCTGTTTTCCACCTTTTAAATAGCCTTTCCATAAGACTAACTCTATACCGAAATCGTTTGGCAAACTCATTTTTGTTTTTGGGAATGTCCTCAATTTTTGCAATTAACGGTGGAAGACAGGTTACGCGTTTACCGATGAGCAGGTGCGAAGGGGTTAGAGGTTCCGGTTCGTTCGCGTCATTGAACGTGTAAGTTATAGGACGAGAGTTTATCACGCTTTCGCATTCCGACAATATAGT
This sequence comes from Leiobunum rupestre, assembly GCF_980474605.1. Classification (NCBI taxonomy): domain Eukaryota; kingdom Metazoa; phylum Arthropoda; class Arachnida; order Opiliones; family Sclerosomatidae; genus Leiobunum; species Leiobunum rupestre. The sequence continues at coordinate 47,141,247 of NC_143385.1, read as the reverse complement.
TTCCATTTCGACATACGACAAAAGCGCTTTTCCGAGAATTTTACGTAAAATGACCTTGGTCGATTTGATTAAACGTTCGTAGTGTCCACCCCACCAGGGTGCGTGTTCCACTATGAACTTCCATTCGATGTTTTTCTGGCTGAAAAACTGCCGTACTTGGTCACTCTGAATATTTTCGAACGACTTCCGTAAGTCGTCTTTGGCTCTATTGAAACCTACACTGCAAATAAATCGTTCACCTTTAGATCACTATTTTACACATTGCGAGCACATACAAGTGATTTGTATATGTTCTACAAAGTGTTCCCATGTGTACTTTTACGATCTCTGAGTGTTCACTCTTTTAAAAATATCGCTTATAAGTGATCTCGTTTAATCTATCAGTGTGCACTTAAAGAACGCATAACACATTTAGAACACTAGTATCAATGGTTTGGTACACTAAAGTATCACTTTGAGAACACCACGTTGTAAAATTTGCTACACCGCATAATCTCTTTTCGAGCATTTTAAATTGATAGTGCAAATTGGTACACTATGCGTAACATCTAATAGTTTATATAAATTAACTTACCAGTCGCTAAAGCTTGAGCGTCGCTGTGCCACCTAGTCTCATTTCGGTAGCGAATTTAAATTTCATACTTTGGTTTTATCCCCTTTCGCTACTGAAAACTTTCATTATGCCCCCTTTCGGCGGCCGTCCAAAACATGTAGAGGATACAAATACGTAATGAATTCAAAGCTATGAGAGCATGGGGCTTAGCAGACGATTGATACACGGTGATCCCCCTTAGCAGAAGCTAAGCTAAAGCTTCTGCGTCGCTGGCGCCACCTAGATTCGTTTCAGTATGGCTAACACACTTATTTTCAAACATGGACAGTACGCGACGACTCTTATTTCTGTTTTTCTACGCACGGCGTCTATAGGCCCCGTGCATGAAAAGAGTAAATACAAGTAAATTCACATTCGTCTGCTTAACTTTTAATTTATCCAAGGACTATAGTGTAAACTTAATAAAGCAGACAAAAATGAGAGCCACATGTGGTATTTTCCTCACTGCGCATAGCTATAATGCTGCCTGATATCTAATCTACGCCAGGGGCTATTGCTTTTACATATGTATTACCTAACACGGTCATTAGGGGACAATATCGGTAAAACCAAGATTTTTAACGCACGGGGTCTAAATTATTTTTTAGATATATCTGTAGTAGCAGAAAAAGATACTTATATCAGCCACGTTAGTAAATTGCAAACAAAAATAGTTTCAAAGAATTTATTACCGAAAGCTATGCCCCTTTCGCAGGCGTTGAAAACAACGAGAAAGTATGAAAATCTAATCGTCAAATCTGTAGAAGCAGAACGTTTAGCAGACACATGATAAAAAATATAAATTATTATTTATTGAACCGTAATCGAGCAACCGTTGATTTATCTTATTTCTATATGACAATTTGTAGCACTGCCAACTCTGTTATTTCGGCTGGCCGTTATAGCTTTAGAAATTTGTGGAAAAGTGTGATGCTGCAACAGGCGGGATTTGCGGGAAGACTGTGGTTAGTTATTGTTTATTTTAATCGGGTCAAAATGTAATAAAGGTTTACATTTAACTGAAACTAAACCTTGACGTTGATAAATTTTACTGAACACTGAAAATTAAAATCTATACCAACTCTTTTCGTGCTTGACCAAAATAATGCACTACATCAGCCCATTTGTAGAAGTGCCGTTCAATATTAGAGCACTAAAAGATCACCTGCGCAAATGAATTGGCTCACCTGTTCACTTAAAGAAATAAAGTGTTCTGCTGTGTTTCCTGTGTGTTCTTTAATAGAACAAGTGAGCCAATTTAGTGGCGCAGGTGATCTTTTAGTGCTCTATTTTGAACTATTTCTGAAACACTTTCAGAATGCCAAAAAAGCACTACAAGATCACTCAGGAACACTAAAAACACACCAAGAACACTTAAACAGTAGTGTTATCTCATGTGTTTCCAAAGTGTGCTTTAAGTGATCAAGTGAGCCAATTTTGTTGCGCAGGTGATCTTTTAGTGATCCACCTGTACACACTTTTCAATTGGCTAAAGAACGTATTATTCACGCTTGTAGATCACTATAGTACACTAGTTACACACACGAAGTACTATGTTCCAAATGAGATCTCTTGGTGTATAGTGATCCGATTTTGTTGCGCACTTTTAGCGTGCTATTAGTGATTTAATAGTGAACCTTTTTTTTGCAGTGTAGCTTTGGCATTATCTGAATAAACAGATGTTGGTATTGCCCGTCTTGATATCATCCGCCGAAACGCCATAAGAAACTCGTAGGCGCTTTGAGAGGGGACCAATTCCAGATGGACCGCGCGTGTTACGCAACACGTGAAAAGACATACGTAACACTTTTCGAGGGTTCCGCCGATATTGACCATCAATGGCCCTCCAAAATCCACTCCAATGACGGAAAATGGGGGTGACTCGGTGATCCGGTTTCCGGGTAGAAGCCCCATGGGGGCGTCGTGTGGTTTTGCGTGAAATTTCTTGCATTTGTAGCTAATTATCTACCCGCAATCACCCAATAACGTTCCCGAGCTTGCGTTACCATCGCTTCAATACCTTCGTGGGCTACTTCTTTATGGCTTCGAATCATTAGCAGTTTCGCTATTGTTTGATTCTTGTTGATGATAATCGGATGCTTCACCGAGTACCTAAACGGCGCTTCTTCTAAACGTTCTCCCAAAATAAGTAGCCATTGATCGTTTAACTTTGGATCTAATGTCGCGATTTTCGAATTCTTTGGGAAAGGTTTGTTTTCCTGTAGAGCTTTAATTTCCGGTCCGTAATCTTCAGTTTGAATGTCCCGAATGAATTTGATTTCCATTTTCCGAATTTCGTCCGCTGAAATTGGACCCAAAATCTTGGTTTTTGTCCTTAGCATCTTGATGAATCTGTCTACGTAAACGCCGATCCGAAAGGTTTTGTTTACAGAGTTGTGACGATTTAAATCAATTACGTTTTGAATTCCAATTTTGTTTTTTACTTCCACGGTCATCGCGACCCTTCTTCTTTCGCTTTCTATTTCTTCGAAATTATCGCCGTATACTTGTTTTTGTTCCGTAGGCCATTGTGTCTTAGCTTCTCTCAGCCACGCCGGGCCCTCCCACCAAACTCGTTTATCGAGGAGCTCCTTTGCCGTTGCCCCCCTCGTGGCAAAACCGCCGGGTTCTGACTTCCTGGGCACCAGGCCCAATTCTTCGATTCTACCAACTTTTGAATTTCCTCGGTTCTATTCTGAACGAACGGCTTCCATGTCTTAGAGGGCGCTTTTAACCAACTCAAGGCTATCGTCGAGTCCGTCCACAACTTGATTTTGGGATTGGCGTCCTTGAGAGTTTCTCTTACGTTTTTTACGAGTCTCGCTCCGAGGAGGCATCCCATGAGTTCTAGTTTTGGGATTGTTATTTTCTTGAGAGGCGCCACACGTGTTTTTGCCGTAACGAAGGAGGTACTGATCTTTTGTTGGTCGGTTTCGCAACGAAGATAGATAACTGTAGGGTACGCTTTCTGAGATGCATCCGTGAAACAATGCAATTCCGTTTTTGTGATTGTTTCTCGTATTCTGTTGAAGTAAAATCTTGATATTTTTACGTGTTGAAGTTCTTCTATTTCTTCGCACCATTTTCCGAAAATGTAACCTAGGTCTTCGTGGAGGTTTTCGTCCCACGCTAATTTTATCTCCCACAACTCTTGAAACAGAGTTTTGGCCCGAATAACAAATGGTGATAAAAATCCGATGGGATCGAAAATCTGCGAAACCGTACTTAATACAAAACGTTTCGTGTTTTGGTTTGTTTTGACGATTGTTATCAATTTTGACAAGTCGACTGTCAAAACGTCCGAACTTGGGTTCCAGACTAGGCCGAGTATTTTCTCTACCGAAGGTTCCGCTTCTCCCGTGTACTTAATTTTCGACTCCGGCAGAGTGGCTTCTTTCATCCATCTTTCTCGCAGTTGTGGCGAATTGGTTTGCTATTTACGCAAAATCATTTTCACATCCCGAAGTATTTTTGAAGATTTTTCCGACATCTCGTAAGCTTTGTTTACGTCGCTCTCCCCGCTGGCGAAATCGTCTACGTAGAGGCATTCATTTAGCGCCTTGAATGTTTCCGGTTCGTCGTCTTTGTATTTCGCCACGTGAGTCTTGATCGTCGCTCCGAGTAAGAACGGGCTGGCCGTCACCCCGAAGGGAACGCGCGCCATTCTTAACGTTTGGTACTCTTTTTCCTTGATTTTTCCGCTCTCGTCTTCTGACGTCCAAAGAAAACGAACCGAGTCTCTTTCTTGAGGTTGAAGCGCCACCTGGAGAAAAGCCTTCTCAATGTCCGCTCTGACTGCGAATTTATGCCACCGAAATTTTAAAAGTAAGCGCAACATGTCCGGATTCAGATTCGGTCCTGACGACATGCAATCGTTGAGCGAGAGGGCGCCTTGAACTTTCGACGAAGCGTCCAGGACTACTCGTAGACTCGTCGTTTTGCTTTCGATTCTCCGAACCGGCTGGTGGGGAACGTAGTACGTTCCTATTTGCGCTAGCGTTGGATCTTCTACTTTTTCCGCTATTCCCTTGTCAAGCTGGTCTTGAATTATCGCCTTGTATTCGACGTACAGATCCGGCTCCCGCTGGAATTTCCTGACGAGTCCATTCATTCTTTTTGTAGCAATCGTTAGATTGTCCGAGAGGTCGGCCTTGTTCCGATTCCAGGGAAATGTGACGCTGTAGCATCCATCTTCCAATTTTATTTCTTCTTGAAATTTTATAAAGACCTCGTTGTCCGTGGGCTCATTGGTTTCTTCGTGAATGCCCATTCCCTCAATGGTCCAAAATGACTCCATTGTTTTGGACAAGGTTTTTTCATCTAATTCGGTTTTCAAGACGTTGACCGAGAAAGTTCCGACGGTCATGCTTCTTTTTTTTTGCGGTCCTTGAACCGCCCATCCAAGCGTCGTTTCGACTGCGACGAGCGCCTTCGTGAATCTCTCCGACCTTCGCGTGGCAAACTCCCAGTAACAGTCGCCTCCGATTAAAAATCCGATGTTTGATCCAGAACTAGAATTATCTGCTAATTGAAGTCCTTTTGATGGGCCGTTTTTACCTCTCCGAGGGAACAAAGTCCCCTAGGAGGGGTTATACAACGACCGTGTCTGTCTGTGGGTCTGTGGGTGGGTCTGTGGGTGGGTCTGTGGGTGGGTCTGTCTGTGGGTCTGTGGGTCTGTTCGCATTTTCGGTGCAAAGTGTAATCACTGCGTACGCAGTTTCTCAAAGGGTTGGCAAAACCACCGTGTGACGGTGAGCGTTAACGGATGCATTTGCGGTTTGGTTTGGATGGTGTTTTTACGCTCACCGTCGTGACGGTTTGGTGTATTACGTTTTTGTAATGTTTATGCGTAGGTTGTGAGTGTTGAATTTGTTGTGTTTGTGTTCTGATGGTTGTGCATGTTGAGTCTGTTGTGTTTATATGGGCGTTTTCTCTCCAACTTCTTCTTAATGACTTTGGGACGGACCGAGTGCTGAGTGTAATGCTACCTCTCAACGTCCGATGGCAGGGTTTCCACCAGTTGTACACGGTATTCGTCTTAGTATCAATTTGCGATCGCATCGGGCGGGATTTGAACCCGAGACCTCCTGATTGACAGGCGGACGTTCTACCACAGAACCACCGACACTTGTTACGCCTTATTGAAAATTAGACCTTCAGCTTTATCGGAAGCGTATTTAATAGAGTACGAAATTTTGGTTTAATTGAAATAGAATTGAAATTGAAATTATTGCATCGAAGAAATTCTAATTTAGCGTTTCTCTATTGATTAAAAACAAATGCGCCACCCAGGTTTCGAACCCAGACCATTCGGCTTGGCAGTCGAGCGCTCTACCACAGAACCACCGATAGCTGCTTAGATTCACTGAAATTAAGACAGGCATCGTAAGCATAATAGGTAATAAAGTCTTTTTTTATTAATGAATTTATGAAGGCCTAATCTGGTATTTTTTAAAGGTTAAATCTTGTTTTAGCGCAGTCAGCCGTGATTAGAGGGTTAAAGGGTAGACCCTGTGGGTGGTCCACTTTCTTAACGACCTATATATAGTTCTGTTAATTCAAAGGAGATAATTTAACGTTAATTGCTTTAAGAGCTGGCGGTTAGTCAAGTGGCTCTCTGTGCTTTGTTGATGGTAAGGTTTTTGCTTCTTGTAAATACATTTGGTGTGGATATTTGGATATCTACGATTTCTAACGCAGTCAATGATTTCTTGGGTGTGCGAGTCATTATATGATATTGGAAATTGGACGGCATTGGTCTTTTTCATGTGGTATGCGTCACAACGTCAACAGGAAGTGAACGAGTCGTCCACTACCAGATATCTACGGTATCTTCATCAAGGGCGAGTGTTGAAATAAAATGAGCGTTAAAGATGTGGCAAGTATTTCGTAAGCGAGTAATTCCAAAAAGCCTCTGTAGATATTTCTTTCATTAAAATTTGCTTCGTATTATATTTAACTGATAAACTTGTTCTGTAAAAGGGTTTAATTCAATTGTGCATTGTTATAGTACGTCTAACTTACTGTTGTAACTACTTAACTTATGATATTCTGAATAAATTAAAATTGGTCGTTTCGTCTCAATTATTTTAATTATAATTAAAATTTTATACCGGGCGGGATAGAAATGGGTTAATATTTTTAACAAATAACTCTAAATTGCGGAGATATATCTTTAAGGGTTATCTCGAGAAATTAATACCACTAGGAACAATTCTTCCGAGGAGAGGTATATTTTGGCTTGCCAACTTGTATTTTTTCGCAATCCGTTGTTGGAGCTGTATCGCAGATGAAAGGAACTTCTACCGCCGTTATCTCGATGATTTCGCTGGGGTTTTCGGCGTTTTCTAGACTGATCCGTACCAATCTTCTGTGGGTTTCCGAAGGCGCTTCATTTCCGAAATTGCTGATTGAAACTGGTATTTCTCCGACGACCGGTAGGTGTAATCTTTTCGCGACGTCTTCTTGAACAAAACTCGTTTGACTTCCGGGATCCAATAAACAGCGGACCACCTCTCCGTTGCCGTTCGCGGGGTTTTTCGCCAAGGCGCGCGCCGTTTTTAGGAGAACCGTTTCTCCGTTCGCGCACGTGACCGAATTTGCCTTTACCTCCATCCTTTCCTCCGTTACCGATTTGCGACTTTCTGACGATTCCGAATTCCGCGACTCTTTAGGTTGGTTGGCTTCATTTTTGACACAGATCGCGGCGTTATGATTATTCCGACAAATTTAGCACCAATTAAATTTGGAAGTACACCTTCTCGCACTATGCCCGATTTGTAAACACACGAAACACCTGTTACTTTCTGAAATCATTCCCTTTTTTTCATCTAGGCTAAATCTGGTACAATTTGTGGTGGTATGAGATTGTTCTTTACAAAATATACAAAAAACATTTCGCGGAGCAATTTGCGTGGAAAGAACACTGGCAGAATAATTTGGCCCAGTTTTACTAAATTCAAATTTATGCGGTTTTGGTTTAAATTTGTCTTGCGACATCGACTCCAATTTAGATTGACCATGCAAATCTCCTAATAATTCGCAGGTTTCCCTGCTTTCAACTTGTAATTTTAAAAAATCTAAAAGAGCGTCTACATTCATAGCTGGCTTTGATCCTAGAGTTTTAGTATATATTCCAATCTGATTTCTTTTGGCATGCACCCTATCAATTTTGGGCACAGAAATGACCCATTTACCGCCGTATCATAATTTAGAGAACGTAAACTACGAATATTCATTTCACAAATATCTCAACATTTTTCTTAAACCTGTTAAATCTCCCGCGCTACGAACTGGTTCAATGTTTATAAGTTTTTGCTTGTGAGCGTTAACTACTAAATCATCCCTACCAAACCTAGCCTTTAATTACTTAACAGCCTCGTCATAATTTTCTTCCGATGGTTTCATGCCCGCTAAGATTTTCGCCGCGTCACCTTCCAAATATGATTTTAAATACGCAAATTTCTGCACCTTAGATAGTTGATTCCTCGCATCCACCGTCGCTTCGAACTGACTCCAGAAACCCGTGAACTCCGTGACGTCTCCTCTAAATTTGCCGATGACCAGTTGAGGTAACTTGGCCTCTCGCGATGCTTGAAGTAAACTCGCCGCAATTTGACTGACCGACGCCGTATCGCTGTTAAACGATTCTCCGCTCGATAATGATGCTACGTTGACTCCTTCATCCTTAAGTTTCCGCTTCGCTTTCATCTTCGCTTTAGTGATCTCCTGTTTGTATTTCTCTACCGATTCGCATTCTTTATCCAATTCGGGATCCTCGCTATCGATCAGGTCGAATATTCTGCTGTCCAAAGAGTCCAAACTCGCTTCTTTTAGTAATATGAGTGCGAGCTGATCTTCCACATCTTCCGCTTTAAATACCGTTGCCGTTAACAGAAGTTCCATCGCTTGAATGGCCAATGTAGTATTTGTCCGAATCGGAGTTCTTTGCGATTTTAACTTCTTGACTTCCGCCGAACTTTGAGTTGTTAGACTCATTTTTAACCTTTATTGTTCCGCGTACCGATTTAGTCCGTTTAAAATTCCGTAATTCCGCTGATAATTTTTTGGTGGACACCTTTTCCAGAGTTCAACTCTCCGATTTTTAACTTTTAACCGATACGATTTCCGAATTTACGATCTAAAGGTCCCGGGTTTCGGCACCATGACGAATATTTGCTCTGGGAGAGTCTTCAATTTTTAATTTGTTCCCTAAATTTAACCGACTGAAAAATTAAATCTAGGGGGGAGTAGATGCGCCGCTTTTGGTTTATTTAATTTTACCGCTTATATTTGTACCGATGAATGAAATAATTTATCACAACAATTTCCGTTCCGAATTACCTTTGTTTATTTTTTTCCGAGATCCGAAATTTGGGATGGTTTAATTCCCAACCGACTTCAATACTCCGTTCTCTCGCAACAAGATCTCTCTTTTTCATTCCAACAAATTTTCAAAAAATATCGAGGGAGCCTAGCGGCCATTTCCAACCAATGGTTGACCGCCGACCCCTTAACCCCCTCACAGAAACGTTCGCTCGCCTGATCTCTTGGCATCACGGGTTTTTTCCAAGAAAACCCCGTGTCACTGGAATCTTACCCGATGAGCAATTATCTTTCTATTCGCTAGCGAAACGGGAATAGGTGGCGCAGCAGTCGCTACCCCTGCAGCTTGGGTTCTCCGCGTGGAGTGGTGATCAAAATCAAAACAAACCAAAACAAATATGGCGGCATGCAGTAATGGTCGAGGTGGGAGAAATTGTGCCGTCCCTTTTTGTAATAATACTGCGCTTAAAAGCTTTAAAAATCAAGATAATAATAAAGAAGAAGATTTGAAGTTATCATTTCATAAATTTCCAAATTGTAAGAAACTTACTAATGTGTGGTTAACAAAGATAAAGTCAGGGAAAAGACCTAGCAAATGGTCTCAGATATGTAGCGCTCATTTTAAAGATGATGACTTCTTGGCTAGAAATGGTGAGTTGAAAGTAATAATATTAATTACTTGATTTGAAATTAAATAATCAGAAAGGTCTTCTAGGTGGAAGATCCATAAGAAGACGTCTGAAATTCAATGCCATTCCTTCTCAAAATTTGCCACGTATGCCTGTTAAAGAATCAACCGAAGATAGTAGAAAAGAGAGAGCCCAACGTTACGTAAACCGTTCTAAAGGTAATTGTTATTTGATGATAAATAATTAATGGCAATGTTAACGTAAAAGTTATCTTGAAATTATACAGTAGTACCTTCAGCATCACCATTGAAAGATAACGTTGTTGAATCGATTATTGAAAACGAAAGTGAACCAGCTCCGGATGAAAATGTCTCAACGTTAACTAACTTAGCTATGCTAGCTGAAGTCGCAGCTGAAGCTCAAGGAATTAATGAACCTCATGTGGCAGCTAGTGTAATGAAAGCTTCCATTGGTGTTCAAGTTTATTTGGACCAAGCTAGGAAAGAACTTAAGCGCATCAAGTGGGGTGGAAGAGTGGTTAGCACTTTCGCCTCGCAGCTAGAGGAGCCGGGTTCGATCCCAGCTTGTGGCACTGAAAGAAAAACTCGGAACAACTCCTTCTGCGTTGAGTTTGCAAGTTCTCTCCCCACTGGATTAAGGGGTTTTCCCCCGAGTTCTTCGGTTTCCCCTTCCATAAAAACTTGTTGAGGTTAACGGTAATAGTTAGTGTAGGGAGCTGTTGGCTCGCGTGGCATGCAGGGCTTGCCACCACCCTCCTACGCATTGTAACCCGGCCACCTGAATTAAAGGTTTCAAAAGTCGCTTGACGACTTAGGCCTAAGGTGGTGCCTTGGGTATTAGCCTAGCTGATTATTATTTTGAAGTTTTAGGACTTGAAAACAACAGTGAGCTTTCAAATTTTCTTATGCCGGTAAATGATCGGGTACTCTTGACTCTCATGAAGCTCAAATCAAATTTGACGTTCGCTGCTTTAGCTTCATTATTTGTCATTTCCAATCGATCGGTTTCCACCTACTTTAAAAGAACCCTCTGTGCCCTTGCTGAAGTTTTAAAAAAATTCATATTTTGGCCGAATTTAGATAATATCAGGAGTAATTTTCCTAAATGCTTCAAAGAGTTTCAAAACACTCGTGTGGTCTTGGACTATTCAGAAGTTCCCATGATGAAACCTAACACGTTTCATGACCGAGTGGCAACCTACAGCCATTATAAAGGCACCCACACAATTAAACTTCTCATTGGAATTTCGCCTTCTGGAATGATTACGCTCGTGAGTGACCCTTGGGGCGGAAAAGTTAGTGACAAGGAAATCGCTGTTGAGAGTCGGGTCATATCTAACTGCGAACAATTTATTGATGGAATTATGGTTGATAAAGGCTTTCTAATTGAAGACGAATGTGCTGCCAATGGAATAGTTCTACACATCCCACCATTTTTAAGAAAGAAAAAACAGTTTAGTAAAGACGAAAGCGTAAAAAATCAAAAAATAGCATCTGCTCGTGTGCATGTGGCACGGGAAATAAATATTTTTCAAGATTATAGAAAAATTTTATTATAAACTTATCATTTGTTACTCTTAATATCTCACTTCATTTAAAAATTGTAGATAATACTAAATGGCGCAGTTTGAAATAGGAACTTTTAAATGAACTTAAATATATCACTTATTCTTGACCAGTAATGGTAAATATACCTTGAAATAAAAATTGCACAATTTCACTATGTTCTGCTTTAAATATTCTTCATCTCTCTCAATATCAATTAAAAGATAACCCTTAGGAGAATATAGAAAAAATGAGCATGTTTTTAAGTTTAATACATAAAGTCCAAGTTGAATTTGCGCGTAATACCCTCTGCAATCATTACTTGGTAGGAAAATTCCTTTTTCTCCAACTTTCAAGAAGTTGAGTTTATTTTGCGCAACAGCTTCTTCGATTGAAATTTTTTTGGCTACGAAAGGACTCTTGATCTCGAGCAATTTGGTCTCGCCATTTTCCACATATATTCCATCTGGACTAAAAGCCAGAAATGGATTCCGGAGGCTAATTAGGAGACCATATTCCACTACTTGAACTTTCTTGAGCCATGAAAATTTGGCTCGGGCTACTTTCTCCATTTTGTTACCATAGACTACAGAAGCCACTTTTAATTCTTTGCCAGACAAATGATTTTCTAAAAGCTTGGAAGCTGTGTTTGCTTTGTTTGTGGATGACAGAACTTTTTTGAAAGTGGTTCCTGTTAATCTCACTTTTCTTTCCAGTTTCCACTCATCTGTTTTTTGGTCTAATTGAGCGAGCGTTTTTGCTTTTTCAAAATCAACTTGAACAAAATCATCGTAGAACTGCATTTCTTCAGTTGACATGTTACGAGTAAAATTGTTCTCGTAGTGCGTTGGAACATTAAGGGTTTCTCTCAAAATATTATCGATAAAAATGATTTGGTCCAAATCAGCAGGGTCAATTTGTCGGCGTTTACTAGGATTGTAAATAATTTCTTCATTTGCAGCTGGAATACTAGATACGGCACTTGTAACATCTAAGGCTTTTTTTGGTTTGACATTCCATTTAACAAACTCTTTAAGACTTGGGGTAAATGCCTGGCACACATTGGTTCGTAAGGCAGGCTCGATAAAATCCGTTCCTCACAATTTTTTTAAACTGCTCGTGTCAAAAATGGGTTTGACAACTTTTCTCACGCAATCTAGATCTTGGATTTTTTTGCGTGGTAGTGGGCTTGGACATTTGCCTTCATTTTACCCCATTTTTGAGGCTTTGATGTACATGATACATCATTAGAGAGCTGACCTAACTTTCCATAGCGATTTACGTAAAATAAACCTGCTACGGAATGTTTACAAAATCCAGAGTTCCTTGGAAAAATAATTAAACGTTATTATTCAAATATAATTTAAATATACAAATGAAATCATTTACCCGCTCTTACACGAACAGTTGACACTTTTAATGAAGTGTTTTTCATTTTAATCCAGTTTAAATTGTAGTTTTAAAGAATGTGGTTCCCCACTTGGTGAGCTGGACTGAATCACAAAGCCTTCAATTAAAATTACGCCCTCTTCTTCCTTAGAGAAATAAAATTTTAAAGATCCTTTTGGGCTTTCCCTGAACATTCGTTCCCCTTCTTCTAACGCTCTTGGCTTGTCTCCAATATATTTCAAAATTTCAAACATGGTGAGATTTACTTTTATAATGAAAATAGAATTAATATAGGATAAAATAATAATAATTAAATAATAGCATACCTATTGGAGATTCCAATGGTTCCACTTCCATCTTTGCTATATGCCAAGGCACACTCTTATATATTCAACTTTACACAGTCCAAGATGAGTTCAAAACCTAATGACAGTTTATCGACGTTACGAAAAGGTTTAGTTAAAGTTATAAACTTGACATTTAATACTACTTATCAACAAAAAACTAATTATCTTACCATTAAAACTATGATATTCTTCTTCACCTAATGCATTAACACGCCGTAGTGTTTTTTTCTGATCACCACTACATAGTACCGCGGAGTGTGGATAGGTGGCGACACTATAGTTTTCGCGAGCGAATTGGGTATTGTTCAAATGCGAGCGAACTTTTCCTCGCCTCGCCTTTTTGGCGTCCATAATACAATACAGTAAATAAAATAAAACCGTTAACATTTCCCCAAAAAATACAAATTTTACAAACATTTAAATTTAAATACAAATTGTTACACTTTTCCAAATAATATACACTTAACACCAAAATAAGATAAAATATTTAAACAGCCAGTCAAAGTTTTCACACTGACTACGAAACAGAAACCAGGTCAGACATTTGATGCATTTGCTACTGAGTTACGTATTAAAGCTGATAACTGTGATCCGGGTGCTCTTCGAGATTTCTTGATATACACTATATGGTACATGTGGGTATAAAAAAGACGGAGCTTCGTAGGAAACTTTTTTCTAAACAAAATCTCACCCTCACGCAGGCCATCTCCATCTGTCGAGCTGAGTGGATTATTCTCTTCTCCTACGCCACCTTCTACTACGCCAATATCCGTCGATGCCATGCGCTCTTTACGTCGTGGGATAACCCCCCGAAACCAAATATGGCGTGGTCATTCTTCCACACCCCACTGACCCAGCACCGTAATATCATACCCACACCACACAACCGAAGCGCACCATTTCCACGTGGATATAACTCTTCTACAGCCAACTCCGTATGTAACCGCTGTTTAGCCTCTCATCCCTTCCGAACCCGCCCTGCGCGCAACAAGATATGTGATAAATGTGGTGGACGCAATCACTTTGCGAAGGCTTGTCGCTCATTCAAATTTCATGAAACTCATATCTCACCAAAGAGGCTATGAATTCATCCGTAGGCTTTAACTGTACTATTTCGTTATCCCATTTTAACAAGTTGAGCAAGCATATCTGACTTTATAATATCGCCTATTTCCAAAATAAAGATAAAATAAAGCGTGGCAACTGGCAAGTGTTTTTGCAACAATTGTAAGTGAAAATGGAGAATGCTGTTGGAGGATGATGCCCATATGTACATTGTTATGCTCATCGACTAAAAAAAATAACTTCCGAGTACATTTAAACAGTCATGTACATTTCTTTTGTAAATTATTAAAAATAAACCGGTTTTGTCACAGTTTAGTTTAGTTAGTGTATGTAAAGGGGGGCTCCCCAAATTAAAGAATTAAGTAGCCTACCCATAGTAATATCCTGGCGCCGCCACTGCACCTGAAGAACATGGTGAATATGCGTACCCCACAGACTACTCCTATGAAGACCACGTTTATACCCAACACCCACTTGACTATTACTATAATGAGGACTCTTCTGCACATTTAATGTCATCACCAATTATCCACCAATCCTTCAACAACTACATGTATCAGCATACTGACTTACTGGCACAAGAATTGACTTATTATGTGTCTCATGACGTATATGGATCATTTCCATATTGCTTACCTTAATTACAGTCAACGACCTCTACAGGTGATTGGATTACTCCAATAAGAATCTAAACCTAAAAATTTCGATTTAAATTGACATTGGTTCCCAGGTAAATGTCCTTCCAGCGTTATACTATCATAAACTATGAAACCCCCCATCTTCCGTGCCATGGTCTACTCTGGTGAAAATGTCCCAATGTTGGGTAAGGTTGACCTTTTTGCATTCCCTCACAGGCACTCAGAACTGCACATTCTATATCAACACACTGGACACAATTCCAATCATTGGAACTGATACATCCGCCACTATGGGATTGGTAACGCGTCTTGATGAACTTCATAAGCGGAATACACTCCTGACTAACATGAAAACCCACATGGCACTCCACAGTTTCTAGGGAAAAATGAGATGCCGATCTGATTTGATTTTTAAGGGGGAAGGAGCTTAGTTTTCGAGCATGAGGAGCAACGCTACAGATCGTCTCAATATAGTTATTATCCTTAAGTATAATTAAATGCATTCTTGGTACAGCTTTACGAAAGTATTCGGTAAACGTTTTAAGCTTGGGCCACCTTCAAAATAATTCCACACCAATACTCACTTCCCGTTGAATTGTCGTTCGTCCGTTTGTCACCAGCGTCTACTAACAAAATCAGCGAGCAATATGCCACACAACAGCGACCATCAACGTGACGTTAAACATCTTTATGAAAGTAATGTTTGTGGTTGTTTTTCGTCAATCTGCAACAAGTGTGTTGAGTGCGAGGTTCGAATACAAAAACTTCTACGAATCAATCTCTTGTCAAGAGAGATACTGACTTTGCGTATTTATTTATGATCGTGAATTTGTTTGGCGGGCAACGTGGCTTTGCGTGGTTCGTTATTCTCCTTTTCACGTTACACATAAATACAATAGATCGATTTACAATTTTTAAGGGGCAAAGACGACTTTAAAGAGGTAATATTAATTCGAGGTAACGTGGTGAGGGCGTTATTTGTTAGTAGATGGCGCTCTGATAGCAGCATGTCGTCATTATTTTGATTTTCAACGATTCGTTGAAAGTTTTCAGTTTTTAGGGGAGAACGGTTTTGTCGAGATTTAAAATACAAAATTATCTTCCATGATTGGATAGTTTAAAACCGTATTATAGTGCCATCTATGGCGGAGAGTTTTAACTTCTGTTAAAATTAATTGTTAATTTAAATTACAAAAATTATATATTTTTAATAAGAATTTAAAGTACTATAATTTAGTTATAAATTAATAACTTTTTTAAAAAGTTTATTTTTCATAAACTTTATAGCGTCGCCATCTACCTCAAACATTATTAAATAGGAAGGTACCTCGGGTGGATTTCGCCCCTATTTGAATATTTCCCTGTAGGCAATATGTGAATGCGTCTATAGAACGATGCTTTAAATATAATTATCGCGTTGTTTAATTTATCGTCGCCTGAAAAAAAAAAACACGTAACTGTTTGAAAACTATTGAGTGAAATGTTTGAAAGAGTCGCTGGCATGGTCAAGCCACGGGATTTATGAAAAGTTGATTTCTTCGCGAATATTTGTGATGAACGACTGTGGGTTTCGCCACTGGCATCAGAAATACCGGAACCAGGCGCGGGGACAATACCCCTAAATATCTTACTGGGTGGGGAAGCTAAATTATCATTCTAGCTGAATAAGGTACCATACACTCAAAATAAAATAGAATAGTTTACCTCTGTACCTCTGTTGGTTTTATCAGAAAATCCACTTCAAGGTGGAAAACGAGCATTTTTCAATACATTTTTCGGTTAGCATAGACAAAGTTGTTTCAAAGTATAACCCAAAGGCTTCTGAGTGAAAAAATGAAATCGAAAAAACCGCTTCAAAGGGGGGAAATCCAACCCTTTTCCATACATTTTTCTATTACCAAATTGTAAAAAAACTGACAAAAATAAAGAGTAAAACTATTTTGTTTTCGAATTACTTAGAAGGCGCTTTTTACAAATTACTTAACGCAAAAATAGGCTTTTTCGACACCCATTCCCCTCGTAACAAGGAGTTGCAACAAGAAAGACCCCACCCCTAAATAACGTCCCAAATACTCAATTATAAACCTAATTTTTTTTTATTAAACCTACTTATTTATTATCTTACCTCTAGAATTCTTATAATTATGTTATAAATGAGATAATAAAGAACGAACTTGTAATTGACACTGGATATAGGTATTTGATTAGTTTAGGTTATCCTCGAAAATTCTAAACTTTAAAATCTACTTATTCGCCGACGATAACAAGTAGTGTAGGGAGCTGTTGGCTCGCGTGGTATAAAGAGCTTGCCGCCACACTCCTACGCATTGTAACCCGGTCACCTGTTTAAGGGCATTAAAAGTCGCTCGATGACTTCGGCCTTAAGGTTGTGGCTTAAGAACTAGCCTAGCTAATTATTCTTATTATTATTCTTATTATTATTATTATTATTTATAAATAAAATCTAAATTAAACTACTGCCAAAAGTTACACTAAGATATAGTGAATCTTCAGAATTGGTGAACCTTAAATAATATTCTAAGAAATGTGGACAAAACGTACGTAGTGACCAATACAAGTAAGAAGAAATCATAATTAATTATCTCTACATAATAAATGGTTAAAGTCTTAAACTAGAGAAAAGCATCCGGGCTAGAAAAGCACTATTTGACGAAATGCTGAGATTTTCAGATGAAATTAAAAATGCCACCAATAATCGCTCTAGAAATTTGTTTACGGTCAAAATTGCTTTTATTTGGAGCCAGAGGCCCGTGATCCTTCCGAAATGTATTCTTGTGCGAACAAATTCTTCTTATTTAATCAATGGTTTTCCCCTACGAAAAAAAATATTGGCTCCCTATGAGTCGAATTATGAAAATCATTTATCTAATACGGTCAAAATGTAGGCATTTGTTATAGATATAAATGATGTCATAGAAATTGTAAATACTGCCTTTAAACTGAAACCCATACAACTGTATTGAAAACGCATAAATTATTTCTATTCAGTTTCAATTTGATCGCGCCAGGCATTTTGATCAAAAACTATATTACCTATAAATGTGAAATTTTTAGGATGTACACTATCGGGGAAGGTCGTTGTTATTTGTAAAGTTAAGCAAAATCGTGACATTTTTCACCGTTTTGGAATTTTTATATTTTGAACGATAGGTGGTAGACGAAAACTGTCAACGAACAAGTTAAGAGCTGAGTTGAAAACCGTAAATGAAATCGGTTTGGTCTGAATAGTTCAATTTGTCACTGATGTATTAGGTCATGAAAAATAACAAGTTGGTAGTAGGTGGTCAAGCCTCTTCACAACTAATTTAAAAAGAAAACTAAATTGCAATGTTTCTATGACTGTTAAAAATTAACGTTTTTTAAACATTTTTTTATTGGTAATTAATTTTGAGAAAAAAAATCCGAAAGTGTTACAAAATTTAAAAAAGGAGGTTCTAAGTAGTCTAAAAAAATGTCTAATGTATGCCAACTGAATTTCCCAAAGCTTTTTTTTTGCATTTACACTTTGTTTAAATTTAGTTCTCCTTTCAAGTATTTAAAAGCAGGCGATATTAAAATTATTATCTCAACGTACTTCAGTAATTAAGTATGCCTCGTTAAAGCCGCGAACAGCGGTCCAAGTTGGTAGAGTTATACCAAGGGCGTAGGAACCGGGAGGGGCAGGGGGGGGGCAATGCGGAAATACGAGCCACGTGACGTCACTTCCGGTGACCTTGAAAATTGATATGACCTGATATTGGTATCATTCGATTGGTCTCAACGTGCTCTTACCAAATATCGCTAAATTAACCTTCAAATCTGAACCAAACGGCGTATAAGACTAAAAAAGTAATTTTGTTTTATACATGTAAATTTGGGAGGGGCTTGAAATTATTTTTTTAATCTTATACGCCCCTTGGTTCAGATTTGAAGGTTAATTCAGCGATATTGGGTCATGGGCTCTTGGACTATGAGGGACAATCATTTTATTCCGTAAGCTGGAAAGTCATATTCGTAGCGAACTTAAAAATGCCAGATAACCATAAATACAATGACTTAGAAGGCTACCAATTGATGTATCATTTAAATTTATGACCCTAACGGTTTCCGGTACATAAAAAAGACAAATTTATTTATTTGTACAAGTCTTGAGTAGTTAGGCGCTTCAGTATGAATAGGCGAAGGTTTCAATAGGAGAGCGAAATCATACTCATTTGTCGGAACGAAACTTTTGTATTAAATGAAATAGCTATATCACAATGTTGCGTTAAAATTCCATTTATAAAACTGCTGTATTTTGGAAAAAAAAATCTATTAACGTAGGTCACCTTAGCTATGCACAATTAGCCTTTTCAGTTTACATAGAGCCACGTAGTGGCAAATGCAAGAAGCTCATAAACTGCTGGATTTTCTTCTGCTAAGCAGACGCTTTATGGAAAAATCGTCTGCTTAGCAGACGAAAATCCGGCATTTCATGAGCTTCTCTCATTTGCCACTACGTGGCTCTATGTAAACTGAAAAGGCTAATTAACCCACCTTCGGGCTGGCCATTTCATACATTTCTTGTTGTAGGTAAATTTAAAGAAAATTTACTACCTACTGTAATATCCTGCTATGTATACTTTTAAAAGCTCGGACTTTTGTTTCACGAGCTATATCACGCGCGTTTTTGAAAATTTAAGAAGGCTTTGAAATATAAAATAATTTAGTCGTTCGGGAACTGGGGAATGTAAAAAGCCGCAATAAAAATTCAGTCTCTCTAACTTGTGTTCAACGCCACACTCAACTCAGCCTCCAAAGACATCAAACCTACCTATAAACAAGAATAAAATCGAAATAAAATAAACGGAAATTTATTTATCTTTATGTACAAATTATTTTAATTGATTACGGAAGGAACGGTCCAATAACTGGAACGCTTTTCAAAGAGAGTTTGATTACCTCCACGAGGTTGGGTACGCAGAACAGACCTAACTGGCATTTTCCAATTAAGCAGTCCTTCTCGCCGCACGGGCCCCAGACGCATTTGTGTTCGCAGCCACACGCTACAGAACCAGAACACTATTTTAGAAATCAGTTTCACGAAAATAACAGCGTATAGTAAGAGCCATCCCTCAAAAGATTCCCAGACAAAAAAGGTCCTCGTAATCAGTGTTGTCTAAAATACTTCACTTTCGGTATTTAAAAAAAAATACTCCTACGATTAAGTATTTCAAATAAAATACTAAATACTCCTACGATAAAGTATTTAAAATAAAATACTAAATACTCCTACGATAAAGTATTTAAAATAAAATACTAAATACTCCTACGATAAAGTATTTAAAATAAAATACTAAATACTCCTACGATAAAGTATTTAAAATAAAATACTAAATACTCCTACGATAAGTATTTAAAATAAAATACTAAATACTCCTACGATAAAGTATTTAAAATAAAATACTAAATACTCCTACGATAAAGTATTTAAAATAAAATACTAAATACTCCTACGATAAAGTATTTAAAATAAAATACTAAATACTCCTACGATAAAGTATTTAAAATAAAATACCAAATAATCCTACGATAAAGTATTTAAAATAAAATACTTTATTTTAGTATTTTAAAATACTAAATACTCAAAATACTGTAATTTCTTGAAAGCGGAAAAAATGCCAGACTGTCCGAAAGATCGAGAATATAACGCTTTTACGCGTGATCTAAAAGGCAGATTGTAAGACTAGAGTCCTTGCTATTCCAACGCCACCACGGCCGATAAGCGGAATTTTTCACGATTTTGTGGGTGAATATGAATTACGCGTATTTCTTCCGCTCGCGGCTTGATGGTGTTTTGTCGCGGACAATTTAATTGTAAGGATACTATTTGGTGGATAAAGTATTTTCACTAATAATATTCTGTATTTTGTTCAAAATACCAGAAAAAAGTATTTAAAATAAAATACTAAATACATTTCTTTAAGATCATTTAAAATGAAATACTAAATAGATTTCATTAAAAGTATTTAAAATAAAATACAATTTTACTGAAAAAGTATTTAAAATAAAATACAATTTTACTGAAAAAGTATTTAAAATAAAATACAATTTTACTGAAAAAGTATTTAAAATAAAATACAATTTTACTGAAAAAGTATTTAAAATAAAATTCAAAATACTGAAAAAGTATTTAAAATAAAATACAATTTTACTGAAAAAGTATTTAAAATAAAATACAATTTTACTGAAAAAGTATTTAAAATAAAATACAATTTTACTGAAAAAGTATTTAAAATAAAATACAATTTTACTGAAAAAGTATTTAAAATAAAATTCAAAATACTGAAAAAGTATTTAAAATAAAATACAATTTTACTGAAAAAGTATTTAAAATAAAATACAATTTTACTGAAAAAGTATTTAAAATAAAATTCAAAATACTGAAAAAGTATTTAAAATAAAATTCAAAATACTGAAAAAGTATTTAAAATAAAATACAAAATACTGAAAAAGTATTTATAATAAAATACAAAATACTGAAAAGTATTTAAAATACTATCCAACACTGCTCGTAATAAGGAGCCTCAAAACTCATTTCGTACGCGGGCCCGTGGAACTTAAATTACGGGTTTGTTCAATTTGAAAATAGTGAAATCTGTTTGAAAATCACTCAGTTTCTGTTTTCTAAAATATTATATCTCATTATTCGTCACTTTCTACAATGTTTTACTTTTTGGGACTTCTTCATCCGTGTTTTCCGCGGGTGGATCATCGGCGTTTACCAACGAAACTAGAACTGCGACCATGAACACGGCACATAGGATCTTCACGGAAATCATCATGTTGCTGTTGCTGTTGCCGTTTCTGGTAGCGTAATGTGTTTGCGCAGTTAGAATCGAACGCGAAGACTTAAACGACGCTCGACAACTGGATTTGAAAAGCTCGTTAACCAACAGGTACGCAATGGCATAGTATGAAGGGCTATTACTCTTACGTAACATGCAGTTTGATTCTATTGTTAACTATTGCTTTGTTATCGTATACGCTATCAAGTGGCGATTGCGCGATTTGAACGGTCCACTGGGAATTCCGACCAATAAAATATCGCCATTTCTACAGTTTTAATCTTTAAAACGAATCAAATGTAGACAGTACCTTTATTTCGGAGTAAGCTGTCGCTGCCACGCGGCGATTTTAACTGGGTCACGTGACTAATGGTTAGTCGTACGCGTACGTCCCTTTGCACTTTATAAATTGAAGCCAGGTTTTAATTGACTACTATAATTATTTATTAACGTATGTCAAACCCGGATGCGTTCACTTTTATCGAAGAGCACACGAAGGTGTCGACACTATTCTCCGGAGATTTCGAACATTTCCCAATATTTCCCAAGATTTCTTAAAACATTCTCCATTATTTCCCGAGACTCCTTCAAACCTTTCCCAATCTTTCCCGAGACTCCTTCAAACCTTTCCCAATCTTTCCCGAGACTCCTTCAAACCTTTCCCAATCTTTCCCGAGACTCCTTCAAACCTTTCCCAATCTTTCTCGAGACTCCTTCAAACCTTTCCCAATCTTTCCCGAGACTCCTTCAAACCTTTCCCAATCTTTCCCGAGACTCCTTCAAACCTTTCCCAATCATTCCAGAGACTCCTTCAAACCTTTCCCAATCTTTCCCGAGATTTCTTCAAACCTTCCCAATCTTCCGTGAGATTTGTTCCTACATTTATCAATCTTTTCCGAGATTTATTCAAACTTTTCCTGATCTTTCCTGAGATTTCTTTCAACATTTCCCAAACTTTCCTCTATATTTTCAAATATTTCTCAAACATTTACATATGTTTCCGAAATTTCTCACAGTTTTCCTATATTTATAAAAATTCTCAACTTTTCCTATAATTCTTAAATATTTCTGATATTTATCAATACTTCCGTGGTTTCTTAGAATTTTTTATAATGTCAAATTCTTTTTGCTGAGCAATACAAATTTGACATTTTCAAAATGTAGTCGAAGTTGGCCTTGGACATTAAAACAAGATAGCTACATTGCTTATAGTAGTTGGAGGGTTAGAAATTGTTAGAAAAGTTGATTGACAAAAATACCATAGTCGTCTAGTTACGTTTAATTATTCATTTTAGTAAATGTTTGATCAGTCGAGACTAATAAGGGACACTGGTATACTGTGAATATTTACTTCAAGCTTCATCCACATTGCTCCGAGTACATCTATATAGTAATTGCGATAATCATATGGGGAAAGAGGGTGAGTGAAATGGTTTCGAGCCCTCCGAGTGTGGAAGTACAAACCTCGTGTGGGTGGAGCTTTGCTCTCTAAACGAAGCCCAGTGTTGGGCTGAATACTTTAGTAATAAAACTAGCCAAAAGCCATGAAGGGGATGGTCACTCGTAAATATTTTGCTACCGGTTTATTATTTTCGAAAAACATTACGTGATTTCTCACTGTGTTTTCCCCACTCACAGATAATTTTCTTATTTGCTAGGTCATTTCGGGAAAACGATACCCGCTTTCAGAAACGTCCACCTACGAACACAGTCCCTTCCCATGTCAGACCATTTGAAATTACAGGCAAATTACACATTCCTTGAACGAAAATTCCATATATCTCGTAATCTTAGATAAATCTTGGCGTATAAAGCTTGTTTTCCACTAGCGCGCGTCATAATGTTATTTTCTTTACGCGCGTAAAAACGTTTGAACGTTTCAAAGCTAAGAAACGCGTCGTTGCGCGCGCCAGTGGAAAACAAGCTTCACGCGTAATCTTGATTTTCTAAGCGTATTCTTCGCGTAATCTCGACGTACTCGTCGTAGCCTTCTCGTATGCTTGGCGTACTCATCTATCGTAATGTTAGTGAAATCGTGTCGTACTACGCGAAATCGTAGCGAACTACGCATATTTTTGGCTTTCTTTGTATATTATTCAGGTAATATCGACGTACTCATCGTAAGAGAGAGAGTTGAACTAAATTAAAATCTTCACACTTTCCCATTCTCGTTATTCGTCACTCGCTCTCGCCGATTGAGATTAGTCAAGGTCACTGCTTTCACTTTTGTTCTTGGCCGGAAACTTGAATGCGATCCAAAACGTATATTTTAGCTTCCTTGGCCGTTTATAGATGGCACCACGCTCTCCAGTAAAGTCATTAAATTAAATTTAAATTCCTCGCCATCTTTTAAAAGTCTTGGAAATCGATAAGAGTGAAAGAGTTGACGTTGACAACGTCAGTGGCGGATACATGTGGGGGGTGTTTTTTCTGTATCCGCCACTGTGACTACGCTCACTACTTTCCCGCGAGCTCCCTCAGCCAGAGACGAAAAAGTGCGAGTTGAATTTTTGATTAGGGAGTGGAGTGAGAAAAGTGTGAGGGGAAAATCACGAAACAGGGGAGGCGCACTGTACACCTCACCACTGCTTTGAATTTACTGTATAGGGATTTACGGGGTGTCCACTAAGAAACGATCGAGAGCTAATGTCCTCAAGGTCATTCAAAATCTATCTCGAGAACCGTTGGGCTTAGAGATTCGGTGTCAATTAGAAAGGTGTGCACCATCGCCTTTTATGTCAAAGTGGCTCTGAGCCGATGTAAATTGGCCAATAGGAAGACAAAAATATAAACACGAAAAACAATAAGAAGGTGATAAAAATATAATCAATGATAAATTATCAACATAAAAATTTATTTAAATTAAGCCCAAATTAGGTCGATGGGCATTAATTAGGATCTAAAATGCGATGGTGTACACTTTTCGAATTGTAACCGACCTTCCAACACCTAACGGTTTTCGAGATACATTTTGAATGACCTTGAAGACATGGTTCAAATTCAACTGAATTTTAAAAGCCTAAGAGTGTTACGACAAATCCACCAGAGTGGCTTTGTCGTATAGCAAAAGTACTTTCTAAATTATTAACGCCTAAGCATAATCGCTTGGACTTTAAATAAAGTCAGTTGCTTTTTCGTTTTTATACCGAACTGTTGTCGTTTTTTTTGTCTTCTGTTATAATCCGGATTCTTTATTTTATCTTTTGTATTTTTAAACGGACCTTTAGATATTTCAGTACCCGCTTATTCTTGATTTCACATTGTTTTGGTGCCGAAACTTCGGATTAACCCCTGAATTCCGAAACATACAGAAGCTCAAGCATCCGTCATTGAAGCTTCGCAACAGTTACGAGAGCTGCAACAAAGATCAAGAGCCTCCTGGAAAGGGAGTTGGATGGAGACGACACCCGATATCCACCAAATCGAAGGATACGTCAAGGTGTTGGATCAGAAGTTGGAAATGTTACAAGGCTACGAAATGGAACTAATGAAATTATTTGAATCCGAAGCCAATTTGGAAGCAGACCTCACCACGTCCCAAGAGTACATCGATGAATTGGAAGTTATAACTATACGAGCGAGAAGTTTAGTGAACAGACTAAGAAGGGAAACCCGTGTAGCACGTCGTTCGGAAGATCCAATAGCAGCGACTCAGATGATGATAACCCCGGGAACAGAAACTGCGCACCAATCGTACCAACTGTTAAACTACCGGAGCTGGAAATTCGTCGTTTCAACGAGACAATCTGTCTGTCAATGGCAATTATTCTAAAAAAGAAAACAGTTACGAAAGGGTCTCATGGGTAAAAACTTTTTATTATAAAACCAAAAAGCCGTGGCAAGCTTTCGACCGTCCTCGCGGTCTTCGTCAGTCACACTAATTACAAAATATTTTTTTATTTATTCTGGCGCCACTTTGAAAACCTCATTCATAACTCCGAGGTTTTGTCGAAGACCAATAAGTATAGTTACTTACTATCGTATTTGGAGGGACTACGAGCCGTTGAAGATTTATCGGTATCTGAAGAGAACTATCACAACGCAATCGCCGTACTACGAGAGAGATTTGGACGCAAAGACATCATTATTAGGGATGGCATGAACACCCTTCAAAACCTCCCAGTTGGAAGAAGATCTAACGAAAACTGTACGATACTCGCAAGTAAGAAGTCTCGAGTCTCTGGGTGTAATGGATCAGTCTTACGGAAGCATTTTAGGCAACAACTACCTGAAGACATCGAGCTAGCCTTCAGTAGATAGTATTCAGATGAACAGTTGAAAATTTAAGAATTACCCAAGTTTCTTCAAAAGGAAATCGCAAGTAGAGATCGAGCCCTAGTTTTGGGGAAAACAGCTACAGCCGAAAAATCTTCTCATTTGCAACCTACGCATTCACAACTTTTGCATTATCGCAGTTTTCGCCAGGAAAACAGATACAATCGCCACCCTTGTAGCGCTGCAGCCTTAACTATTAGTTAATAGTTAATAACTATGGGAATTGGAATTATACCATGTCTCTATTGTGAACAAACTAACCACACTGCAACAGACGGCGAGAAGAGAAAAGAAGAACTTACTAATTCGTAAGAAACGCTGTTTCGTATGCTTGAGAGAAAATCATAAAGCTAGAGATTGCAGAGTAAACGTCAGAGGTTGCAGAAAATGTAACTGTAGCTACCACACTAGCTAAAGACAATAAGGTTTAAAATTAGACGCCAATTCGCTAACTTTGGACACTATTAGGAAAACTATGGACAATAAGGTATATTTGTGAACAATTTCGTCTATCATTGGACATTTTAAAAAAACATAACTTAGTGGAAAATTTTGAAAAAAGATTTTTTTAAGATGAAGCCTAATTATACGGTAAATTTGTTTTAAGAAGTAATTTAAGGCAAATAAATAATATGGAAACAAATATTTTAATAGGGTAGATATTGTAATATTACTATATAAAGATATTAATATATTACATATTATACATTTCAGTATCTTTGGAAATTTCTCCTTCGGGGTTTTTTTTTGTAAATTTGTAAATTTTTAAGATTTCTTAAATTTCACGTAGAAATTTATTAATTTTCTCAAGATTTGCAAAAATTTCAATTCAAATTTACAAATTTTTGCAAGATTTCATAAAAATTTGCGGAAAACCATCAAATTTCATAAGATTTATTAAATTTGAGAAATTTGTCGGAATCGATAAAAAATTTAAAATTTGCCAAAACATTTGAGAAATTTGTAGATTTTCTAAAATTTAATAAGTAATTTGAAATTTGGAAATTTTCATATTACTGGCGTGTACGAAATTTGAAAGAGTGTCGGACCCCTCGACTCTCCTTCACTAACAATGTAAGCGAGGCAGCCTCATAGAGGGAACTAGCTACGTGTTTCGTTGAGCTCCAAACTCACAGCCGTACGCAGTCCGCCGTCTGCTTTCCCGGGAAATTTGAATATGAAAACTTGTTTTTAAAGTTTCCTTTCAAGCAAAGACCTTAAACTAAATCCTACCTCGTTTAAAATTGAATACAATCGACATGTGATTGATCACAAGGTAGGCTGTCCAATCTTAAACTTTGCACTAGTTAATTTAAATGCTTATAAAAAGGCAAAACCTTCATTAAATTATAAATTTCGTGTACTAGAAAAACGCGAAATTGGTTAAAATAATACTTAAACAATTTATTTTTATCTCACCATTTCATGTTTGCATGCTATATCTTATTTCCTAAGCCACAAATCGAAATTTCCAATGAAATTTCAAGACATTTTTTTCGATAATTTTAGTGGTTTTATTTCAAGACTTGCTGTATAAATTGTCGCGGTGTAAATATTTAGTAATAAATTGCATGTTTTAGGGTATGTTTAAGGCTTCAAAATGAGACCAATTTTGCGCTTTGGCATCAAAGAATAAATTTTCAAATAAATATTTTTCAAAAGTGTCCAAACTTCGCCATGTCCATTCTTACCCTCACTCACCATATATTCAACTCGTAACGCAATATACACTTATTAAACATCAGTGTTTAGCATTATGTTTAAAAACACGACGTTTAATTTCTAAACATGACCTCTTACCAGCTGTTCCGGTTTGGAACACTACCAGAAAGATCTTGGAAGATTGTTTGAGAAACTCGTTTTATTTAAACAGATGTGTTTAAGGAAACAACACCAACTCTTACCTATGTTTAGATTTCAAACATGTTTAGATGTTTCAAACCTAAACACCTTTTTTTTCTGTGCAGGAGATAAAGTGCTAGTAGTCTGCCAATGGAAGCCACGGTACATTCGTAAAGTAGAGTGTCTCGAGGAAATTTGGACTAAAGTCGTCAGATAAAAATATCTGAACTTGAGCAGTTTTGGTTGGGCAAAACTGGAGACAATGAAAAGAAGGAGAGAAAAAACGTGGTAATCGAATCTTCGAAGCCCCCGAAATCTGTGGTTCGGGCTGTAATCAAGTAAAACTCGCACGCGTCTGAAGCTTCCTCCCTGAACGGCTGTCTTGAAATTGCAACGATTTTAAACCCTAATTTAGATGACATCCGCATACGAATTCGTGAACGGAAAGTCGCTTTTACCGGCGCCATTGCCAAAGCGTTTCTTCAGATTGAAGTGAGAGAGGAAGATCTCAACGCGTTGAGATTTTTGTAGTATAAATATGATTATGAGGTTAAAACATGAATCTATTTAACCCATGAATATCCAACTCTATCATTAGCCACGGTATACTCTGAGGGAACGTGGGGCGGAGCCTATTTTCGCGCCATACGAGTGATTTACTCTTTAAGCCAATAAGAACGAATTAGGAAATGATGTCATTTTAGCGCCAGATAGTTTACGAGAGCTCGGAGAGCAGAATAGCCGCGAAATGACTTCTCAGATACGGTTCACGTTATTTTGTTCAAAATAAGCTTTACAGTTATAATTCTTTCTAGTATAAAAATTTAATTAAAAAGGAATGTTACTCCGATATTTTGAAAGCAATCTTACGCTATCGAGTGTCTGTGAGATTTATAACAATTTAAACTTACAAACTATCTCTGAAAAGCTAAGCCTCGGTGAAACTTTGGAAGAAAACCTGAGTCAATTTTTGCCATATTATTATTAAATAATAAATGCTCTGTTATCATTTTATTCTAATAAAATCTATTCTAATAATAATATGAAATAGATCTATTTATTTAAATAGATTAATGATAAGTACTGCAAAAAGGAAACATAACCATAACGCGTCATTTTAGGAACTAACGCTTCGACTGCTTATAAATAACAGCTGACACAGCTGAGTTCTACTTCGACTCCGTCACTATAAATTGGCTCCGCCCCACGCGTCGCCAGAGGTGACCTAGGGTATTCCAGTTGAATATTCATGGGTTAAATAGATTCATGGTTAAAATAATTATCTTTATGACGTCGACGTTTTGTAGTTGGCCAACACATGGCCTACAGCAATTCCAATTTTTTTTAACTTACTTCAAATTTAAGTGATAGCTCGTTACTATTTATGAACAAAAATTCACATCATATTTAATTTTAATAAATTAATTAAGTAAAGAAAATATTTATTTGAAATTTACTAAAATAGTAGCTTCATGATAGCTATATATATTCAGTCATTTAACAGATGTCTCTTAACGCGTCGTTTTTTAAATTTAAAATAGTAGGTTTAGTATTTTTCAAATTAAGCCTAACTACAAGCTCGTGGTTTGCATTTTCAACTTATTTTATTCATTTTAAGATTAAATGTAAAAGGAAAAAAACAAAATTAAAGGTAAACAAATATTTATATCATTTAAGATTTGAAAATATTCAATGTTATTTAATATTGGTTTTATATTAGCTAAGTGGCTGATTTGGCTAAGGCTTTGTCACTTTGGACAAAAACAATTATTGCATTTATTTTAATTATTACATTTAATTTATTTCTGATTTATTTAGCTAAAATTATACTCAATCTTTTGTCTCTAAATTAAGGTTTTTTACTTTTCAATTCCAGTTTACTGCTCTCTAGTTTTGAACCCAGAAAGTAAAATTAAAATTTATTTTGATAAACATAGACTTAAGTTTTGGTAATTTCATAATACTCTTTTATTTTGTAGATCAAAATGGTTGTGATCATTCAGTCCCCGAAGGAGTAAAGAATATAGAAGCTCATACATGTATTGAAACCAAAAATTTCCAGATCACGTTTTTGAGAACACTTTTAAAGAGGTATTGCTAAATTTGTTCAATTGTTATAATTCCAATTTTTTTTAGATCAACATTTTCACATGACCATAGAAAATAGTTTGCGTCAGTCATTCAAACAATATCACTCCGCTGTGGAGTCCACACACAAAAACTGCAGTTCGAACTAACATAATTGATAACTCTAATGTTGGAGATTCTTCAGACATGGAAGGTAATTTAAAAAATGATAATATCAAATTATTAACTTGTTAATATAACTTTCTTTTAAGTAGATCAAAATATTACACAATGTGATAGCCCCACCGCCTTGTATTGAAATTTTGTTGGCTAGGTAAAAATAAAAAATACTCATTAAAAAGTCTCAAGTTAAATGATGTGTTTGTTGGTAAGAAATAAAGTAATTATTAATTTATTATATAATTTCTGTTTTCAGGCGCTGTCCAAGAAATTATCGAGCAGATGAAAAAATTTTAAATAAATAAAATTCAAAATTTAGTGAAATATGCAAAAGATAGAGAAAGAGGCCGAGAAAAAAGTAACAAATAATCAAATGCATTTGATGAACTAATTAAATTGTATTTAATAAAATAAAACTCGTTTTTAAATATCAATTTGTTTAAATTATTATTGTTAAGCATATATCATGTTAATTTAAAATATTCATGTTGGGCAAATATTCAAATCGATGGTATCCCAACTAATAACCATAAGTTGGCCAACTGTTTGATAAATCCTAAAAAACAGTCGTTTTTAGTCATCTCCAACGGAAAACCGACTGCATTTCGACTATTTATCCTATAATTGGCCAACATCATTTACCCAACTGTTTTACCGGCAGTCGGCCAGGTTCGACATTTTGACGCTAAAATCACTGGTTTCCCGACTGTGTCGGCCAACTGTTTTTCCAACATAGTCGGGCCAGTGGTTTTGTGCTACTAGGGTACACCTTTAAGTGTGAGCGTACACCTTGAAGTGTGAGCGTACACCTTGAAGTGTGAGCGTACACCTTGAAGTGTGAGCGTACACCTTGAAGTGTGAGCGTACACCTTGAAGTGTGAGCGTACACCTTTAAGTGTGAGCGTACACCTTTAAGTGTGAGCGTACACCTTTAAGTGTGAGCGTACACCTTTAAGTGTGAGCGTACACCTTTAAGTGTGAGCGTACACCTTTAAGTGTGAGCGTACACCTTTAAGTATGAGCGTACACATTTAAGTGTGAGCGTACACCTTTAAGTGTGTTTAAAAGGTTAGAAACAATAAGTATGACAAATAGCAAATATAACTTCCGGAGGGGCGCCAAAGGGCCCAAAATTATTCCAAATATACCGGCTGTTTCAACAGGTTATGCAACCATTTTAAGGAGTTGTAGGGGCAGTAGCGTAGCCAGGATTTTGTTTCGGGGGGGGCACACCATTGGAAAAAAAGTAAAAAAAATATAACTATTTGTACGTACGACCATACGTTTCGGGGGGGTATGTGCCCCCTGTGCCCCCCCTGTCTACGCCACTGTGTAGGGGGTGAGTTGAGAAGTATGACTGTTTTTTCCCCATTTTCCTACGATGAGTTAAAAGAGCGCCAGAGAGCTTCAAAGTGTGGCGTACTAGCCCCTGGAAATAGGCTCCTTAAACATTTTGCTATAACCTTTTGAAACAACCTGTATACGTTACTTATATTCATATGTTCCGGGGTGTCCTTTAGCCGTTTCAGATTAATGCGCACGTACAATTTAGTTTTTAACGTTCTTAATGACAGAACATTGACGAACTCATCTGGGTTTCATTGGGAAATTAATCAGTATATAATTATCAGTAGAACCAAGAATGTATTTATTTATTTATACTCAGGGAGAATGAATATCTCGAGATTATTTTCAGCGTTTCTCCAATTCCACCCGTTGGGGCCCCCCGGTATGCTCCTCCGCTTTAATAAAATCAGGTAATACTGCAATCTCATTGGTTCTTAAAAATTACGTTTTTCGACGCGATTAACGCTGTTGCGAGGACGCAAACAATAACACCTCCTCCTTTCCCCCCTCCCCTTAGCTTGATGGGGTTAGGGCCTCAACGTGTCCGTCGATAGTCTCGACATGTTCATTTTCCCTGAGCATAAATAAATACATTCTTGGTAGAACAGAATCAACGACGTAATATGTATGGGGTAAATCAAAAGTGACATAATTACCAAAAGTGTGACAATCGGACCTATTTCCTAATGAATGTTACGAGCGAAATACAAGTTGGGAGGGGAGAAGGGGAAGTATGCCTTGGGGGGGGGGAAGGAAGTTAAACCCAACAAATAACGTCTCATAGTGAGGAACGGAGGAACTAAGTAGCACTGGTCAAAGTTGGTGTGACTTTTCGCCGTTCTGTGGAGATGCTAACGCCATCTACCTACGATACAATACCATAGACTAATAAAAGATCCAGAAAGACGACAGTAAATGGTGTTTTATGTGGTCGATCTCGATTCGAGCATTCATTAAACCTTTAGCATACGAAAGTGTAGGGATTGTCACACTTTTGGTAATTATGTCACTTTTGGGTAAATGAATATTTATTCCTAATTTATTTTATTAACAATTTTTATAAAACTTTAACGGGGCGTCACAAACCGCCGGTACGCCATTAACATCACAGTCTCACAGAGTCCCCTAGTGTCTAAATCGGTCTAAATATGCTCAAACTGAACTATACTACAACCAAGGACGATAATTTACTACTTAGTTCGGTTGCGAGTCAAAGTCGGAGCCGGGTAAAAGTGTCAGTGTTGAAAAAAATCTTAAAAGAAAATTAGAATTAAAACAGTATAAAATGTCGTACTTATTTTTGTTATGTTACTTACGTAATAACGTATACTAACCAGTTTAAAACCAACTATAAATATGAAAATGATATTTTCGATCCATTGGAAATCAGTTTTGATAATGATCACTGGGTCGAAAGTTCACTTCTATCATAAGTAACATTATGGAGATAAGTGTGATAGAGAGTGATTGAGTAACCGGAAGTTTCGGAGCAGGAAACTCGTCACTTGTCAGGTTAATTAGTGTTGGCGTTTTGCTCTCAAATTCGAAAGTAATTGTTTATAATAGTCAATTTCACGTATACAAATTCAATAACGTATCATTATTTTCCCAAAAGTTAACGTTATTTTTACACGGGATTTTAGACGTACCCGTTCATAACGTCAGATGCTTCAACCTTTTTACGTATGCATTATTATTGTAATTTGTAGTGACTATCGCTGACGTCATTGATTCACTCCGTTTCATTGGTTTATATGGGTACTAAGCGTAATCTTTGCGTAATCGTGGCGTACTAAGTGTAATCTTTGCGTAATCGTGGCGTACTAAGTCTAATATTTGCGTAATCTCGGCGTACTAAGTGTAATCTTGGCGTGCTAAGTGTAATCTTTGCGTAATCTTGGTGTACTAAGTCTAGAATTTGCGTAATCTCGGCGTACTAAGTGTAATCTTTGCGTAATCGTGGCGTACTAAGTGTAATGTTTGCGTAATCTTGGTGTACTAAGTCTAATATTTGCGTAATCTCGGCGTACTAAGTGTAATCTTGGCGTACTAAGTGTAATATTTGCGTAATCTTGGCGTACTAAGTGTAATATTTGCGTAATCTTGGCGTACTAAGTGTAATCTTTACGTAATCTTGGCGTACTAAGTGTAATCTTTACGTAATCTTGGCGTACTAAGTGTAATCTTTGCGTAATCTTGGCGTACTAAGTGCAATATTTGCGTAATCTCGGCGTACTAAGCATAACCGTATCGTAATCGTGGCGTACTAAGTGTAATCTTTACGTAATCTTGGCGTACTAAGTGTAATCTTTGCGTAATCTTGGCGTACTAAGTGCAATATTTGCGTAATCTCGGCGTACTAAGCATAACCGTATCGTAATCGTGGCGTACTAAGTGTAATCTTTACGTAATCTTGGCGTACTAAGTGTAATCTTTGCGTAATCTCGGCGTACTAAGCATAACCGTATCGTAATCGTGGCGTACTAACTTGTAAGCATAACCGTATCGTAATCGTGGCGTACTAACTTGTAAGCTTAATCTAATCGTAATCTTGGCCTAATCTTCGCGTACTAAGCGTAATCGTGGCGTAGTAATCCTAATCTTAGCATATTAAGCGTTATCTTCGCGTAATCCTGGCGTACTAAGTAAAATCGTGCGTATTCAAGTTATTTTTGGTGTCCTAGAGGTCCTCTTCGTGTAATTGACTTAATCATAGTAATCTTCGGGAAATCTTTTTGGAATCTCGTCGTCCTATTCGTAGTGGGGTGGTTGAGTGGTTAGCACTTTCGCATCGCATCAATTAAAGGGGCCGTGATCAATCACCAGTGGCGTAACTAGGAACTCCGAGGCCCCCCGCGAAAAACGACTTGCGGCTCTTTTAAATAGCACAGATTTTAATCATAAACGTTTGGGGGCCCCCTAGTTCTCGCCCCCCCCCGCGCCGCGGGGTCTGCGGGGGCGCTATTTACGCCACTGTCAATCACAGCTTGTGGCACTGAGGGAAACCTTGGAACAACTCCTTCTACGTTAAGTTTGCAAGTTCACTCCCCACTGGTTCCAGGGGGTTTTCCCCGAGTTATTCGGTTCCCCCTTCCATAAAAACTTGTTGAGGTTAACGTTAATAGTTAGTGTAGGGAGCTGTTGGCTCGCCACCACCCTCCTACGCATTGTAACCCGGTCACCTTAATTAATGGCTTTAAAAGTCGCTTGATGACTTAGGCCTAAGGTGGTGCTTCGCGTAGCCTAGCTGATTATTATTAATGTTATCTTTGCGAAGTCTTGGCTTACTAAGCGTATTCTACGCGTTATCTCGCCGCACTCTTACTAGTTAGCTATCTTCGCGTGATTCTGACGAACTCATCGTAATTTTGACGTACTAAGTGTATTATTTGGGTCCTAGGCGTATTCTTTGCGTAATATCGACTTTCAAATCGTAATCTTCAAGTAATCTTGCTGTTCTTAGCGCAATCTTAGGGTCTTTATCTTCACGGGATCTCGATATTTTTGGCGTAACCCAGACGTACCCGTTCACAACGTCGGAATCCTTAACCTCTCTAATACGCCCTCTAAAAAAATTTGAAGTAGCTTGTTTTGGCATTGAGATTGTAATTTGTGCTGATGATCTTTGACGTAATTGATTCAAACTGTCTCATTGGCTAGTTAATGGTAATAAGGAAAATTTCGCGATTAAATCTAATAAAACGTACATCAAAGGTTTTCCTTGAAATCTTGCTATAATAATCATAAACAATTGGCATTTGAAAAATAGACGGAAAATTCTTATTCTCTATTCCTCATACAAAATGTCTATCAATTGCCCGAATGTCATATCTGACCTTGGACAAGAACCGAAAAGAGTTGTCGGTTACGTCAAAGAGGTTTAATTTTTGAAAGGGCCACAAAATCGTTTGTAAAATTTCAGCTAGCTCTTCCCCTTCCGGCACGTGCCTCGGGCTTCCCGAAACACGTGATTATCTTTCCACCACCATCAAAATTCAAACGATTCTCTGGCCCTTTAAGTGCCATCAGAAACTAGTGAAACAAGTATCTTTGTTTCATGGCTGAATATCTTTACCTCATCTAGTATTACTCTTGATGATATAAACTGTAAAAATTACAATGCGTAGGTATATTTAGTGTAATATCGTAGTCGGTGTGACTGTGACATTTTCTTGGATGGATTAACATTTAAACTCTTAAAAAAAAAGGGTTTTTTAATGATATATTAAGGGTGTAATATCTGTAAAAAAACACTCTTCATGTTAATTTAAACGCCCTAAAGGAATTTTAATTGTCCCAAATTAAAAACTTGAAAGGGTGTAAATTGAGTGATTTAACACCTGGTAAGGGGGTAGCTCCCTTAAGGCAGTAGTTTAGTACCCTAAAAGGAGTATATTAACACATTAAAGGGAGTATTGTAGCACCCTTGAGGCAGTAGTTTAGTACCCTAAAAGGAGTATATTAACACATTAAAGGGAGTATTGTAGCACCCTTAAGGCAGTAGTTTAGAACCTTAAAGGGAGTAGTGTAACACCCTGAAGGGAGTCGTTTGGTACCCTAAAAGGAGTAATCTTGTACCCTAGCTAGAGGGAGTAGATAATAACCATGAATGGAATAGTTTTATACCACAAACTGTTAACAAAGGAACCAAAACGGAGGACATAAGCACCCCGAAACAGTGGAAATAAACACCCTAGCAGGAAAACTGCTTTTAAGGTGTAGAATAACATCCTTTATAAACCTGTTAAGGTGTTAAATATGGGACAAGAAAAAACCCTTAAAGGTTTGAAAATAAACCCTTTTTTTAAGAGTGTAGGCTTAATATTATTTGAAAATGAGATACCCGTAATTATTTTACATTATGCAAAATTTTGTTGATTTTCAGTTTAATACCGTTTCATGAAAATATCGTTATTAATCATTTAATTAGTAAAAAATATATATTTAAATTTTCCGATTTTGTAAGAGACAACACTACACTGAGAAACCGACTACAAAAAAATCGTACAGTAATTCTCTGATCAATGATGGTTAGATTTTCTTAGAAAAATGATGATTGTTTTCTGAACGTACCAGTGAATGGATAAAACTATTTAGACTATAGACGATTAGATCATGGATAGTAGATTTTAGAGGATCGGCAAAAAGCCTGGTTTTTAGCCCCCGTAAACCAATCACACCAAGGCAGTCGTCCAAGGTTATTTGAAAAAAACAAGTATCGCTAAGAGTGGACGATACTGTTCGAAAAAAGTAAAAATGATAAACACGAAGTACATTTTTACACCAAAAGGTATTTTTTTCACGTTTTTATAGATTAAATATGATATACTAAATATCAGTTGATAGTTTTTATTGAATTAAAATACCAAAATTAAAAATTACTAAAATATAAAGCGCAAAAAATTACGTAACAATATCAACCGCGTTAGATTGCCATTTTGAAATTTAAAGATCACGTGAAAAACTGTCCTCTTAATTTACTGTCCATGATTAGAAGAAGTAGGATCCTTAATGTTTAATCCCAGAAACATTTGGGTTGAAAAATAGTATATTGATTTCTTAATTGTTACATTATGAGCCTTTAAGTGAAATAACAGACTTGGTAAATGTTGAGCCCTGAAGCCCCTGATGCGGTGTACACAGGGTTGGCAAAATTTTTTCCAAGGGTGGAAAAAACTAGATTTTTCCGCGGTTTTTTCCATCTTTTGTTTTCCTGTTAAAAACCGCGTGGAAAATAGTACGTCCATGGTTTTTTCCACCTCTAGTGGAAAAAAAAAATAAATAAAAGCAGTATATTCTTCTATTCTTGATCCACTCTTCTTCTGGCCTTTTTTTCATCTCTCCTATTTGCAATGACCAAATTTGTAACTTAATAGATATATCAATGATTAATTTAACATGAAAAGAGTTTTTCCACCTGTTTTAGCCGGGTTTTCGCCAACCCTGGGAGTCCACGTCAAGCCTGCGAAGGTACAGGTTTCATTGAATGGCTTAGGTGGATACTTCTGATATATGAGCTTGCCTGTAACCTTTTTGAAGTTGCATTTATTTTTAGAAGGAAGTGAAAGTTAAAAAGAATTAGCAGTAATGAATTTCCTGTAGATGCTCTAGATGTTTAATAACTCTCGATGACAGATGTTGCGGCACTCGAGATAGTAAAATATGAACTGGGAAAAGAAAATTTTCCATTAGAAATCCTTCAAATAGCTTAAAAGATGTAAGTGTTTAAGAAGATTCAATAGTTTAAAATTATCTGAACAACAAAAACAATATTTTTGAATGTTTCCTAACCCAATTGAACTATTTCTGACTATTTTTGGGTCAAGAAAAACGAATATGGCAATGCAAATTTTTTATCAAGTCATTATATAATGACTTGAACAGTCACTATGACTGGATCTCAAAAACTAGAGCTAATCATTATTTTTTATTGTCATATTCGTGTTCAGCAGACAAAAATTCATTAAAATCAGCTAATTTTGAGCCCGAAACATTTTCTTTGTTGTTCAGTGTTACAATTGTTTATAATCTTTAAGTATGTGATTTTAGCTATAGAACCCTTAAAAAATTAGGACTAAGTTACTAACTAAACCTGAACATCTTTTGTCTTGAACATAGTATGCCTGTTTTTTCCCCATTTTCCTACGATGAGGGAAAAGAGCGCCAGAGAGCATCAAAGTGTGGCCTACAGCCTACTAGCCCTTGGAAGTAGGCTGCAACGAGCGCAAAACCAAGCAGCAGGGAAATGCGAACATTAAGGTTTGGGTTCGAGTGATAGGTAAAAAAGGACTTTGTAAACAAATCGAGGTAACTATAGCGTAAAAAAGTAAACTTAAACCGTATTTAAAGTCCCTGCTGCTTGGATTTGCGCTCGTTGCAGCCTACTTCCAGGGGCTGGTAGGCCACACTTTGAATCTCTCTGGCGCTCTTTTAACTCAGCGTAGGAAAATGGGGAAAAACAGGCATACTTCTCAACTCACCCCCTACAACTCATTGTAGTTGGAGCTATAATACTTTTCAATCTTTTTTAATTTTTAAATTTAGTGTTGTTTTTTAATTTTTAGTCTTTACTATTATGGAATATTTATTAATTTAATTTGTCAAAATTACTATGATGAGATACTTGATTCATAAAGACTAATTTTTTTTATAAATTTCTACCTAAGTTGTTAAAATTTTAGTGTTACCGAATATTTGCGGTCAGGTAGAAGTATCGCAGAAGTACGAGAGGAAACCCTGAAAAATATAATTGAGAGCATTTGTAACGTGCAATTTTTTGTTTGACGTGGTTTTGGAAAACTTCGTAATGGTAGTCTTTCGGCATTACGTCACACTTGTCACAGCTATACGGTTTATTCCACACTAAACATTTACCTTTTGTGTGGAATATAACTATAATATATAATTTTTACATTTAGGTGAACTTCAAAGATTCATAAATTGGTTAATAGAGCCGAGAGGCAGTTCACTCCTCTTTTGAACGCAGATTTAAATTAAATCCGATTAATTGTATTAAATCGAGTTAATAGTGATTAATTTTTTTATCTGGATTTAATCAAGATTTAATCGACCAAATCATGATCTAATCTTTTTAATCACGATTTAATCGACCAAATCATAATCTAATCTTTTTAATCACGATTTAATCGACCAAAGCATGATCTAATCTTTTAATCACGATTTAATCGACCAAATCATGATCTAATCTTTTTAATCACGATTTAATCGACCAAATCATGATGTAATCTTTTGATCACGATTTAATCGACCAAATCACGATCTAATCTTTTGATCACGATTTAAACGACCAAATCATGTTCTAATTTTTTAATCACGATTTAATAGACTAAATCACGATATAATTTTTTTAATCACGATCTAATTTTTTTAATCACGATTTAATCGACTAAATCATGATCTAATCTTATTAATCACAATTTAATCAACCAAATCAAGATCCAATCTTTTTAATCACGATTTAATCAACCAAATCAAGATCCAATCTTTTTAATCACGATTTAATCGACCAAAGCATGATCTAATCTTTTAATCACGATTTAATAGACCAAATCATGATCTAATCTTTTTAATCACGATTTAATCGACCAAATCACGATCTAATCTTTTTAATCACGATTTAAACGACCAAATCATGTTCTAATTTTTTAATCACGATTTAATCGACCAAATCATGATCTAATCTTTTGATCACGATTTAATCGACCAAATCACGATCTAATCTTTTTAATCACGATTTAATCGACTAAATCATGATCTAATCTTATTAATCACAATTTAATCAACCAAATCAAGATCCAATCTTTTTAATCACGATTTAATCGACCAAAGCATGATCTAATCTTTTAATCACGATTTAATCGACCAAATCATGATCTAATCTTTTAATCATGATCTAATCTTTTAATCACGATTTAATCGACCAAATCATGATCTAATCTTTTTTATCACGATTTAATCGACCAAATCATGATCTAATCTTTTTAATCACGATTTAATCGACCAAATCATGATCTAATCTTTTTAATCACGATTTAATCGACTAAAGCATGATCTAATCTTTTAATCACGATTTAATCGACCAAATCATGATCTAATCTTTTAATCACGATTTAATCGACCAAATCATGATCTAATCTTTTTAATCACGATTTAATCGACCAAATCATGATCTAATCTTTTGATCACGATTTAATCGACCAAATCACGATCTAATCTTTTGATCACGATTTAATCGACCAAATCACGATCTAATCTTTTTAATCACGATTTAAACGACCAAATCATGTTCTAATTTTTTAATCACGATTTAATAGACTAAATCACGATATAATTTTTTTAATCACGATCTAATTTTTTTAATCATGATTTAATCGACTAAATCATGATCTAATCTTATTAATCACAATTTAATCAACCAAATCAAGATCCAATCTTTTTAATCACGATTTAATCGACCAAAGCATGATCTAATCTTTTAATCACGATTTAATCGACCAAATCATGATCTAATCTTTTAATCACGATTTAATCGACCAAATCATGATCTAATCTTTTTAATCACGATTTAATCGACCAAATCATGATCTAATCTTTTTAATCACGATTTAATCGACTAAAGCATGATCTAATCTTTTAATCACGATTTAATCGACCAAATCATGATCTAATCTTTTAATCACGATTTAATCGACCAAATCATGATCTAATCTTTTTAATCACGATTTAATCGACCAAATCATGATCTAATCTTTTGATCACGATTTAATCGACCAAATCACGATCTAATCTTTTGATCACGATTTAATCGACCAAATCACGATCTAATCTTTTGATCACGATTTAATCGACCAAATCACGATCTAATCTTTTTAATCACGATTTAAACGACCAAATCATGTTCTAATTTTTTAATCACGATTTAATAGACTAAATCACGATATAATTTTTTTAATCACGATCTAATTTTTTTAATCATGATTTAATCGACCAAATCATGTTCTAATTTTTTAATCACGATTTAATAGACTAAATCACGATATAATTTTTTTAATCACGATCTAATTTTTTTAATCATGATTTAATCGACTAAATCATGATCTAATCTTATTAATCACAATTTAATCAACCAAATCAAGATCCAATCTTTTTAATCACGATTTAATCGACCAAACCATGATCTAATCTTTTAATCACGATTTAATCGACCAAATCATGATCTAATCTTTTTAATCACGATTTAATCGACCAAATCATGATCTAATCTTATTAATCACAATTTAATCAACCAAATCAAGATCCAATCTTTTTAATCACGATTTAATCGACCAAACCATGATCTAATCTTTTAATCACGATTTAATCGACCAAATCATGATCTAATCTTTTTAATCACGATTTAATCGACCAAATCATGATCTAATCTTTTTAATCACGATTTAATCGACCAAATCATGATCTAATCTTTTGATCACGATTTAATCGACCAAATCACGATCTAATCTTTTTAATCACGATTTAAACGACCAAATAATGTTCTAATTTTTTAATCACGATTTAATAGACTAAATCACGATATAATTTTTTTAATCACGATCTAATTTTTTTAATCACGATTTAATCGACTAAATCATGATCTAATCTTATTAATCACAATTTAATCAACCAAATCAAGATCCAATCTTTTTAATCACGATTTAATCGACCAAAGCATGATCTAATCTTTTAATCACGATTTAATCGACCAAATCATGATCTAATCTTTTTAATCACGATTTAATCGACCAAAGCATGATCTAATCTTTTAATCACGATTTAATCGACCAAATCATGATCTAATCTTTTTAATCACGATTTAATCGACCAAATCATGATCTAATCTTTTGATCACGATTTAATTGACCAAATCACGATCTAATCTTTTTAATCACGATTTAAACGACCAAATCATGTTCTAATTTTTTAATCCCGATTTAATAGACTAAATCACGATATAATTTTTTTAATCACGATCTAATTTTTTTAATCACGATTTAATCGACTAAATCATGATCTAATCTTATTAATCACAATTTAATCAACCAAATCAAGATCCAATCTTTTTAATCACGATTTAATCGACTTAATCATGATTAAATCTAGTTAATCATGATCAGTTTTTAATCATAACATTTTTTACTTCGGCATCTAATCTTACATCGATAAATTATGGTAATTTAAAATAGAATAATTACACATGGTGGCATTTAAAAAAATTAAAAACCTTTATGAAGGTTGTTTTAAAATCATAGCCTGACCTTTCGAGCTCGAGGCTCTTTATCAACTGATCGATATTTGAATTTTACATTCATTGCTCGGTTCAGTTGCACATGCGCAGAATTTACAAGTGGTTTCCTTTTTTTAATTGTTTATTTTTCCATTTTTAATTTTTTTTAATTTAAAATGGAAAAATAAACAATTAAAAATGGAAACCACTTGTAAATGCTGCGCATGTGCAACTGAACCGAGCAATGAATGTGATTTTAAAACAACCTTAATAAAGGTTTTTAATTTTTTTAAATGCCACCATGCGTAATTCTCCTATTATAAATTACCATAATTAAAATATTAACCATGGATAATAACAAATTTTGCATATTGCATCGATAAAATTAAACAAACTAACTTTATTTAATTAAGTTTATAATTTTTAGCATTTAAATCTAAAGATAATATGCCTACTGGAACAGCGAAAAATGTAATTGTTCTGAAAATAGTAATATTTATTATGACAGCTTAGTGTCAATATAAGGTACAGTAGCTATTTAATGCAATATATTAATGTATTGATGCAATAAGAGATCTATGTGATTTTT
Source organism: Leiobunum rupestre (assembly GCF_980474605.1). Taxonomy (NCBI): domain Eukaryota; kingdom Metazoa; phylum Arthropoda; class Arachnida; order Opiliones; family Sclerosomatidae; genus Leiobunum; species Leiobunum rupestre. The sequence goes on along the minus strand of NC_143385.1, from coordinate 47,098,787 downwards.
CAGAGCACTATTACTTTCAAAACGTAATTTAATCAGCTTAATCAAGATTTAATCTTTTTAATCACGATTTAATCGGCTTAATCGTTATTTAATCTTTTTAATCGTGATTTAATCAACTTAATCACTAACTAGATTTAATCGCGATTTAATCCATTTAACCATTTTAATTATAATTTAATTGAATTTAATCGGCCAAGAGCGCAGATTTAATCATGGGAGTGATCTGCCTCTCGAATAGAGCAGACTTATAATTGTTTATTACGGCAGAATTTTAATTGTTTATTAGAGCAATTTTATTAAATGGGAAATAGTGCCGATTTATTAAATGGTTAATTCAATTTTAAATTGAAAAATTAGGTAAATTGGTTTATAGAGATGAATAAATTGGTTTATAGAGAAGAATTATAAATTGGCTTATAGAGAATAATTATAAATTGGTTAATAGAGAAGGATTATAAATTTGTTAATTAAGATTTATAAATTAGTAGATTAAGTTTTATAAATTGGGCAATAAAGATTTATAAATTGTTTACTAGAGCACATTTATTAATTGGTTACAAGAGCACATTTATAAATTGTTTAATAGAGTAGATCTATAAAATGGTTAATTGAGCCGATAGAACAGACGAATTTAAGAACAGGATTGTTTTAGTTCTGTTTATTTAATTTTTGATCGCTCTTCGTACTCTAATTATGTTTTTTTATCTTTAATATATCACATGCAATATAAAAGTGGAGAAAAAGTCTTTAACGCGGAATTTGCCGACGGAGATTGTCTACACCCCTTTCCTGTTCCACGGCGACATTTAAGTTTCTTTAATATCCTGTCGTCTATAAAATACGGTAACCCTCCATTGCCTAAAGCCGCTTCGATTAGCAATTTATGGCGGAAATGTTTTAAGTAAAGTCTGGTTTTCACTAGGGCCAAGAAGACACGGTGTTGAGCGTAGACTCGAAAATATCTTATTAGGCCTAACGGGGATTTTTTACGTCGACGCCAAAATATCTTATTAGGCCTAACGGGGATATTTTACGTCGACGCCAAAATATCTTATTAGGCCTAACCGAGATTTTTTAACGTCGCCGCCTAAATATCTTATTAGGCCTAACCGGGATTTTTTAACGTCGACGCCAAAATATCTTATTAGGCCTAACCGGGATTATTTAACGTCGGCGCCAAAATATTTCACTAGGCCTAACCGGGATTTTTAACGTCGACGCCAAAACATTTTATTAGGCCTATCGGGGATTTTTTACGTCGACGCCAAAATGTCTTATTAGGCCTAACCGAGATTTTTTAACGTCGCCGCCAAAATATCTTATTAGGTCTAACGGGGATTTTTTACGTCGACGCCAAAATATCTTATTAGACCTAACCGAGATGTTTTAACGTCGCCGCCAAAATATCTTATTAGGCCTAACGGGGATTTTTTACGTCGACGCCAAAATATCGTATTAGGCCTAACGGGGATTTTTTACGTCGACGCAAAAATATCTTATTAGGCCTAACCGGGATTTTTTAACGTCGACCCCAAAATATCTTATTAGGCCTAACCGGGATTTTTTAACGTCGACGCCAAAATAATTTACTAGGCCTAACCGGGATTTTTTAACGTCGACGCCAAAATATCTTATTAGGCCTAACCGGGATTATTTAACGTCGGCCCCAAAAATATTTCACTAGGCGTAACCGGGATTTTTTACGTCGACGCCAAAATATCTTATTAGGCCTAACCGAGATTTTTTAACGTCGACCCCAAAATATCTTATTAGGCCTAACCGGGATTTTTTAACGTCGACGCCCTAATATCTTATTAGGTCTAACGGGGATTTTTTACGTCGACGCCAAAATATCTTATTAGACCTAACCGAGATGTTTTAACGTCGCCGCCAAAATATCTTATTAGGCCTAACGGGGATTTTTTACGCCGACGCCAAATTATCGTATTAGGCCTAACGGGGATTTTTTACGTCGACGCAAAAATATCTTATTAGGCCTAACCGAGATTTTTTAACGTCGACCCCAAAATATCTTATTAGGCCTAACCGGGATTTTTTAACGTCGACGCCCTAATATCTTATTAGGTCTAACGGGGATTTTTTACGTCGACGCCAAAATATCTTATTAGACCTAACCGAGATGTTTTAACGTCGCCGCCAAAATATCTTATTAGGCCTAACGGGGATTTTTTACGCCGACGCCAAAATATCGTATTAGGCCTAACGGGGATTTTTTACGTCGACGCAAAAATATCTTATTAGGCCTAACCGAGATTTTTTAACGTCGACCCCAAAATATCTTATTAGGCCTAACCGGGATTTTTTAACGTCGACGCCCAAATATTTTACTAGGCCTAACCGGGATTTTTTAACGTCGACGCCAATATATCTTATTAGGCCTAACCGAGATTTTTTAACGTCGACGCCAAAATATCTTATTAGGCTTAACCTGGATTTTTTACGTCGATGCCAAAATATCTTATTAGGCCTAACGGGGATTTTTTACGTCGACGCCAAAATATCTTATTAGGCCTAACCGAGATTTTTTAACGTCGACCCCAAAATATCTTATTAGGCCTAACCGGGATTTTTTAACGTCGACGCCCAAATATTTTACTAGGCCTAACCGGGATTTTTTAACGTCGACGCCAATATATCTTATTAGGTCTAACCGAGATTTTTTAACGTCGACGCCAAAATATCTTATTAGGCTTAACCTGGATTTTTTTACGTCGATGCCAAAATATCTCATTAGGCCTAACCGAGATTTTTTAACGTCGACGCCAAAATATCTTATTAGGCCTAACCGGGATTTTTTAACGTCGACGCCAAAATATCTTATTAGGCCTAACCGGGATTTTTTAACGTCGACACCAAAATATCTTATTAGGCCTAACCGGGATTTTTTAACGTCGACGCCAAAATATCTTATTAGGCCTAACGGGGATTTTTTAATGTCGACGCCAAAATATCGTATTAGGCCTAACGGGGATTTTTTAATGTCGACGCCAAAATATCATATTATGCCTAACGGGGATTTTTTAATGTCGACGCCAAAATATCGTATTAGGCCTAACGGGGATTTTTTTATGTCGACCCCAAAATATCTTATTAGGCCTAACGGGGATTTTTTACGTCGACGCCAAAATATCGTATTAGGCCTAACGGGGATTTTTTACGTCAACGCAAAAATATCTTATTAGGCCTAACCGGGATTTTTTAACGTCGACCCCAAAATATCTTATTAGGCCTAACGGGGATTTTTTACGTCGACGCCAAAATATCTTATTAGACCTAACCGAGATTTTTTAACGTCGCCGCCAAAATATCTTATTAGGCCTAACGGGGATTTTTTACGTCGACGCCAAAATATCGTATTAGGCCTAACGGGGATTTTTTACGTCGACGCAAAAATATCTTATTAGGCCTAACCGGGATTTTTTAACGTTGCCGCCAAAATATCTTATTAGGCCTAACGGGGATTTTTTACGTCGACGCCAAAATATCTTATTAGGCCTAACCGAGATTATTTAACGTCGGCGCCAAAAATATGTCACTAGGCCTAACCGGGATTTTTTACGTCGACGCCAAAATATCTTATTAGGCCTAACCGAGATTTTTTAACGTCGACCCCAAAATATCTTATTAGGCCTAACCGGGATTTTTTAACGTCGACGCCCTAATATCTTATTAGGTCTAACGGGGATTTTTTACGTCGACGCCAAAATATCTTATTAGACCTAACCGAGATGTTTTAACGTCGCCGCCAAAATATCTTATTAGGCCTAACGGGGATTTTTTACGCCGACGCCACAATATCGTATTAGGCCTAACGGTGATTTTTTACGTCGACGCAAAAATATCTTATTAGGCCTAACCGAGATTTTTTAACGTCGACCCCAAAATATCTTATTAGGCCTAACCGGGATTTTTTAACGTCGACGCCCAAATATTTTACTAGGCCTAACCGGGATTTTTTAACGTCGACGCCAATATATCTTATTAGGCCTAACCGAGATTTTTTAACGTCGACGCCAAAATATCTTATTAGGCTTAACCTGGATTTTTTACGTCGATGCCAAAATATCTTATTAGGCCTAACGGGGATTTTTTACGTCGACGCCAAAATATCTTATTAGGCCTAACCGAGATTTTTTAACGTCGACCCCAAAATATCTTATTAGGCCTAACCGGGATTTTTTAACGTCGACGCCCAAATATTTTACTAGGCCTAACCGGGATTTTTTAACGTCGACGCCAATATATCTTATTAGGCTTAACCTGGATTTTTTACGTCGATGCCAAAATATCTTATTAGACCTAACCGAGATTTTTTAACGTCGCCGCCAAAATATCTTATTAGGCCTAACGTGGATTTTTTACGTCGACGCCAAAATATCGTATTAGGCCTAACGGGGATTTTTTACGTCGACCCCAAAATATCTTATTAGGCCTAACCGGGATTTTTTAACGTTGCCGCCAAAATATCTTATTAGGCCTAACGGGGATTTTTTACGTCGACGCCAAAATATCTTATTAGGCCTAACCGAGATTATTTAACGTCGGCGCCAAAAATATGTCACTAGGCCTAACCGGGATTTTTTACGTCGACGCCAAAATATCTTATTAGGCCTAACCGAGATTTTTTAACGTCGACCCCAAAATATCTTATTAGGTCTAACGGGGATTTTTTACGTCGACGCCAAAATATCTTATTAGACCTAACCGAGATGTTTTAACGTCGCCGCCAAAATATCTTATTAGGCCTAACGGGGATTTTTTACGCCGACGCCAAAATATCGTATTAGGCCTAACGGGGATTTTTTACGTCGACGCAAAAATATCTTATTAGGCCTAACCGAGATTTTTTAACGTCGACGCCAAAATATCGTATTAGGCCTAACGGGGATTTTTTACGTCGACGCAAAAATATCTTATTAGGCCTAACCGGGATTTTTTAACGTCGACCCCAAAATATCTTATTAGGCCTAACCGGGATTTTTTACGTCGACGCCCTAATATCTTATTAGGTCTAACGGGGATTTTTTACGTCGACGCCAAAATATCTTATTAGACCTAACCGAGATGTTTTAACGTCGCCGCCAAAATATCTTATTAGGCCTAACGGGGATTTTTTACGCCGACGCCAAAATATCGTATTAGGCCTAACGGGGATTTTTTACGTCGACGCAAAAATATCTTATTAGGCCTAACCGAGATTTTTTAACGTCGACGCCAAAATATCGTATTAGGCCTAACGGGGATTTTTTACGTCGACGCAAAAATATCTTATTAGGCCTAACCGGGATTTTTTAACGTCGACCCCAAAATATCTTATTAGGCCTAACGGGGATTTTTTACGTCGACGCCAAAATATCGTATTAGGCCTAACGGGGATTTTTTACGTCGACGCAAAAATATCTTATTAGGCCTAACCGGGATTTTTTAACGTCGACCCCAAAATATCTTATTAGGCCTAACCGGGATTTTTTAACGTTGCCGCCAAAATATCTTATTAGGCCTAACGGGGATTTTTTACGTCGACGCCAAAATATCTTATTAGGCCTAACCGAGATTATTTAACGTCGGCGCCAAAAATATGTCACTAGGCCTAACCGGGATTTTTTACGTCGACGCCAAAATATCTTATTAGGCCTAACCGAGATTTTTTAACGTCGACCCCAAAATATCTTATTAGGCCTAACCGGGATTTTTTAACGTCGACGCCCTAATATCTTATTAGGTCTAACGGGGATTTTTTACGTCGACGCCAAAATATCTTATTAGACCTAACCGAGATGTTTTAACGTCGCCGCCAAAATATCTTATTAGGCCTAACGGGGATTTTTTACGCCGACGCCAAAATATCGTATTAGGCCTAACGGGGATTTTTTACGTCGACGCAAAAATATCTTATTAGGCCTAACCGAGATTTTTTAACGTCGACCCCAAAATATCTTATTAGGCCTAACCGGGATTTTTTAACGTCGACGCCCAAATATTTTATTAGGCCTAACGGGGATTTTTTACGTCGACGCCAAAATATCTTATTAGGCCTAACCGAGATTTTTTAACGTCGACCCCAAAATATCTTATTAGGCCTAACCGGGATTTTTTAACGTCGACGCCCAAATATTTTACTAGGCCTAACCGGGATTTTTTAACGTCGACGCCAATATATCTTATTAGGCCTAACCGAGATTTTTTAACGTCGACGCCAAAATATCTTATTAGGCTTAACCTGGATTTTTTTACGTCGATGCCAAAATATCTTATTAGGCCTAACCGAGATTTTTTAACGTCGACGCCAAAATATCTTATTAGGCCTAACCGGGATTTTTTTACGTCGACGCCAAAATATCTTATTAGGCCTAACCGGGATTTTTTAACGTCGACACCAAAATATCTTATTAGGCCTAACCGGGATTTTTTAACGTCGACGCCAAAATATCTTATTAGGCCTAACGGGGATTTTTTAATGTCGACGCCAAAATATCATATTATGCCTAACGGGGATTTTTTAATGTCGACGCCAAAATATCGTATTAGGCCTAACGGGGATTTTTTTATGTCGACGCCAAAATATCTTATTAGGCCTAACGGGGATTTTTTACGTCGACGCCAAAATATCGTATTAGGCCTAACGGGGATTTTTTACGTCAACGCAAAAATATCTTATTAGGCCTAACCGGGATTTTTTAACGTCGACCCCAAAATATCTTATTAGGCCTAACGGGGATTTTTTACGTCGACGCCAAAATATCTTATTAGACCTAACCGAGATTTTTTAACGTCGCCGCCAAAATATCTTATTAGGCCTAACGGGGATTTTTTACGTCGACGCCAAAATATCGTATTAGGCCTAACGGGGATTTTTTACGTCGACGCAAAAATATCTTATTAGGCCTAACCGGGATTTTTTAACGTCGACCCCAAAATATCTTATTAGGCCTAACCGGGATTTTTTAACGTTGCCGCCAAAATATCTTATTAGGCCTAACGGGGATTTTTTACGTCGACGCCAAAATATCTTATTAGGCCTAACCGAGATTATTTAAAGTCGGCGCCAAAAATATGTCACTAGGCCTAACCGGGATTTTTTACGTCGACGCCAAAATATCTTATTAGGCCTAACGGGGATTTTTTACGTCGATGCCAAAATATCTTATTAGGCCTAACCGGGATTATTTAACGTCGGCGCCAAAATATCTTATTAGGCCTAACGGGGATTTTTTACGTCGACGCCAAAATATCTTATTAGGCCTAACCGGGATTATTTAACGTCGGCCCCAAAAATATTTCACTAAGCCTAACCGGGATTTTTTACGTCGACGCCAAAATATCTTATTAGGCCTAACCGAGATTTTTTAACGTCGACGCCAAAATATCTTATTAGGCCTAACCGGGATTATTTAACGTCGGCCCCAAAATATCTTATTAGGCCTAACCGGGATTATTTAACGTCGGCCCCAAAAATATTTCACTAAGCCTAACCGGGATTTTTTACGTCGACGCCAAAATATCTTATTAGGCCTAACCGAGATTTTTTAACGTCGACCCCAAAATATCTTATTATGCCTAACCGGGATTTTTTAACGTCGACGCCCAAATATTTTACTAGGCCTAACCGGGATTTTTTAACGTCGACGCCAATATATCTTATTAGGCCTAACCGAGATTTTTTAACGTCGACGCCAAAATATCTTATTAGGCTTAACCTGGATTTTTTTACGTCGATGCCAAAATATCTTATTAGGCCTAACCGAGATTTTTTAACGTCGACGCCAAAATATCTTATTAGGTCTAACTGGGATTTTTTTACGTCGACGCCAAAATATCTTATTAGGCCTAACGGGGATTTTTTACGTCAACGCAAAAATATCTTATTAGGCCTAACCGGGATTTTTTAACGTCGACCCCAAAATATCTTATTAGGCCTAACGGGGATTTTTTACGTCGACGCCAAAATATCTTATTAGACCTAACCGAGATTTTTTAACGTCGCCGCCAAAATATCTTATTAGGCCTAACGGGGATTTTTTACGTCGACGCCAAAATATCTTATTAGGCCTAACCGAGATTATTTAACGTCGGCGCCAAAAATATTTCACTAGGCCTAACCGGGATTTTTTACGTCGACTCCAAAATATCTTATTAGGCCTAACGGGGATTTTTTACGTCGACGCCAAAATATCTTATTAGGCCTAACCGGGATTATTTAACGTCGGCGCCAAAAATATTTCACTAGGCCTAACCGGGATTTTTTACGTCGACGCCAAAATATCTTATTAGGCCTAACCGAGATTTTTTAACGTTGCCGCCAAAATATCTTATTAGGCCTAACGGGGATTTTTTACGTCGACGCCAAAATATCTTATTAGGCCTAACCGAGATTTTTTAACGTCGACCCCAAAATATCTTATTAGGCCTAACGGGGATTTTTTACGTCGACGCCAAAATATCTTATTAGGCCTAACCGAGATTTTTTAACGTCGACCCCAAAATATCTTATTAGGCCTAACCGAGATTTTTTAACGTCGACGCCAAAATATCTTATTAGGCCTAACCGGGATTTTTTTACGTCGACGCCAAAATATCTTATTAGGCCTAACCGGGATTTTTTTACGTCGACGCCAATATATCTTATTAGGCCTAACCGGGATTTTTTAACGTCGACACCAAAATATCTTATTAGGCCTAACCGGGATTTTTTAACGTCGACGCCAATATATCTTATTAGGCCTAACCGGGATTTTTTAACGTCGACACCAAAATATCTTATTAGGCCTAACGGGGATTTTTTAATGTCGACGCCAAAATATCGTATTAGGCCTAACGGGGATTTTTTAATGTCGACGCCAAAATATCTTATTAGGCCTAACCGGGATTTTTTAACGTCGACGCCAATATATCTTATTAGGCCTAACCGAGATTTTTTAACGTCGACCCCAAAATATCTTATTAGGCCTAACGGGGATTTTTTACGTCGACGCCAAAATATCTTATTAGGCCTAACCGAGATTTTTTAACGTCGACCCCAAAATATCTTATTAGGCCTAACCGGGATTTTTTTACGTCGACGCCAATATATCTTATTAGGCCTAACCGGGATTTTTTAACGTCGACACCAAAATATCTTATTAGGCCTAACCGGGATTTTTTAACGTCGACGCCAATATATCTTATTAGGCCTAACCGGGATTTTTTAATGTCGACGCCAAAATATCTTATTAGGCCTAACGGGGATTTTTTAACGTCGACGCCAATATATCTTATTAGGCCTAACCGGGATTTTTTAACGTCGACACCAAAATATCTTATTAGGCCTAACGGGGATTTTTTAATGTCGACGCCAAAATATCGTATTAGGCCTAACGGGGATTTTTTAATGTCGACGCCAAAATATCTTATTAGGCCTAACCGGGATTTTTTAACGTCGACGCCAATATATCTTATTAGGCCTAACCGAGATTTTTTAACGTCGACCCCAAAATATCTTATTAGGCCTAACGGGGATTTTTTACGTCGACGCCAAAATATCTTATTAGGCCTAACCGAGATTTTTTAACGTCGACCCCAAAATATCTTATTAGGCCTAACCGGGATTTTTTTACGTCGACGCCAATATATCTTATTAGGCCTAACCGGGATTTTTTAACGTCGACACCAAAATATCTTATTAGGCCTAACCGGGATTTTTTAACGTCGACGCCAATATATCTTATTAGGCCTAACCGGGATTTTTTAATGTCGACGCCAAAATATCTTATTAGGCCTAACGGGGATTTTTTAATGTCGACGCCAAAATATCGTATTAGGCCTAACCGGGATTTTTTAACGTCGACACCAAAATATCTTATTAGGCCTAACCGGGATTTTTTAACGTCGACGCCAATATATCTTATTAGGCCTAACCGGGATTTTTTAACGTCGACGCCAAAATATCTTATTAGGCCTAACGGGGATTTTTTAATGTCGACGCCAAAATATCGTATTAGGCCTAACGGGGATTTTTTAACGTCGACGCCAATATATCTTATTAGGCCTAACCGGAATTTTTTAATGTCGACGCCAAAATATCTTATTAGGCCTAACGGGGATTTTTTAATGTCGACGCCAAAATATCGTATTAGGCCTAACCGGGATTTTTTAACGTCGACACCAAAATATCTTATTAGGCCTAACCGGGATTTTTTAACGTCGACGCCAATATATCTTATTAGGCCTAACCGGGATTTTTTAACGTCGACGCCAAAATATCTTATTAGGCCTAACGGGGATTTTTTAATGTCGACGCCAAAATATCGTATTAGGCCTAACGGGGATTTTTTAATGTCGACGCCAAAATATCGTATTATGCATAACGGGGATTTTTTAATGTCGACGCCAAAATATCGTATTAGGCCTAACGGGGATTTTTTTATGTCGACGCCAAAATATCGTATTATGCCTAACGGGGATTTTTTAATGTCGACGCCAAAATATCGTATTAGGCCTAACGGGGATTTTTTAATGTCGACGCCAAAATATCGTATTAGGCCTAACGGGGATTTTTATACGTTAATTGAGTTGAGGGCCCAAAGCCCCCGGGTCTGGTCTTTCCTGGGTTAAGAGTTAGTCGGGGTCCCCGATAGAACAATAATTCCGGCCCTAAGAGAACCATTATTACGAGAGACAACTATACGTTAATTGAGTTAAGGACCCAAGCCCCTGGATCTTTACTTTTCTGGTTAAAGGGTCATTCATGAACTCCGATGGAACACCAATTTCGACCATAAGCGAACCATTATTATTAGAGACAACTAAACGTTTATTGAATTAACCGGGCTTTAGAGGTTACACAGGCCTCGGTAATTTGTACTGGTTTCCCATTTTACTACAAAGCAATTTAGCTGTTGAAATAGAAGATTTTCTGGTAGGCCTTCCACATTAAGATTTTATTAAAAGATTGCTCAGTCCATGGACTATTTAATATAAAAGTTATAAACCTTTTATTATTAGTACGAGGTTAGTTATTTAAAAAAAATGTACAAAGTATATTTTTTGAGGGTGAACCACTGATTTTAACGTGTTGGACTTTATCAGTTGCGGGATCGTCATTTGAGGTCAAATCGTTTCTTTTGTCGTTAAATTTCAATACGTGAGTCTTTATCGTACAACGAAAAGTAGTGAAAATTGATGGCAATAGTGGCCATTAGTCAATTCGTAGAGTTTGAGAAGAATTACTTCATGGTGGCAGCATTTCAAATTTTCATAGTTCCCGAGGGGCAGGTCACTTCCTTGATTAACGACGCACCCCTCAAAAGATTAAATCCGATTTAATCGTGATTATTTTGATTAAATTCAAGTTAATCACGATTAAGTTGATTAAATCACGTTTAATCATGATTAGAATGATTAAATCCTGATTAAAAAATTATATCGTGATTAAAAAATTATATCGTGATTCGTATGATTAAATCGTACTTTAGTTTTGATTTTAATGAAATTCTCGATTCGACCGATTATATTGATTAAATCGTGATTAAAATGATTAAATCTAATTAAAAAGATTAGATCATGATTAGAATGATTAAATCTCGTTTAAATGATTAAATCTTGATTAAAATGATTAGATCATGATTATAATGATTAAATCTCGTTTAGATTTTTTAATCTTGATTAGATATTTTAATCTTGATTACCCTGATTTAATCATTTTACTATGATTAAGACGCACCCAAAATGGAAGTGACCTGCCCCTCGATAGTTCCTCCATAGTTACTTCTAGGCGTGTGTAGTGACGGTAAATGCGGGTCTAAGAAAAATATTTCAACGCTAGTGGCGTGACCGAGATAAATGTCCTCTAAGCAGAATATGCCTGATTAATATATTGGTATTCTTGACGAAAAGTATTTATTCCATTAATATTCTTGACAACCAGTATTAATTCAATTTAATAGGAAGACCTTCGGTTTGAAAGCTCACCCCAATAACATTTCTCATAATTTTGTCCGTACGGGTGTCTATTTTAAAACTCTTGAAATGATTATTTTGATATGGATATTTATGGAAGTGTTTAATATTTATAGTATTTATTTCATTGGTTGTCTATAATATAAAGTTTTTATTCTATTGTTAGTCTTGATAACCAGAATTTATATCATTGGTTGTCTATAATATAAAGTTTTTATTCCATTGATAGTCTTGACAACAAGTATTGATTCCATTGGTAGTTTTTTAATCAAGTAATTATTCCATTGGTAGTTTTTACAACAAAAAATTATTCTGTTGGTAGTTTTAACAACAACTAATTATTCCGTTGGTAACTATAGTTTTAACAACAAGTAATTATTCCATTGGTAGTTTTAACAACAAGTAATTATTCCATTGGTAGTTTTAACAACAAGTAATTATTCCATTGGTAGATTTAACAACAAGTAATTATTCCATTGGTAGTTTTAACAACAAGTAATTATTCCATTGGTAGTTTTAACAACAAGTAATTATTCCATTGGTAGTTTTAACAACAAGTAATTATTCCATTGGTAACTATAGTTTTAACAACAAGTAATTATTCCATTGGTAGTTTTAACAACAAGTAATTATTCCATTGGTAGTTTTAACAACAACTAATTATTCCGTTGGTAGTTTTAACAACAAAAAATTATTCTGTTGGTAGTTTTAACAACAAGTAATTATTCCATTGGTAGTTTTAACAACAACTAATTATTCCGTTGGTAGTTTTAACAACAAGTAATTATTCCATTGGTAGTTTTAACAACAAGTAATTATTCCATTGATAGTTTTAACAACAACTAATTATTCCGTTGGTAACTGTAGTTTTAACAACAAGTAATTATTCCATTGGTAGTTTTAACAACAACTAATTATTCCGTTGGTAACTATAGTTTTAACAACAAGTAATTATTCCATTGGTAGTTTTAACAACAACTAATTATTCCGTTGGTAGTTTTAACAACAAAAAATTATTCTGTTGGTAGTTTTAACAACAAGTAATTATTCCATTGGTAGTTTTAACAACAACTAATTATTCCGTTGGTAGTTTTAACAACAAGTAATTATTCCATTGGTAGTTTTAACAACAAGTAATTATTCCATTGATAGTTTTAACAACAACTAATTATTCCGTTGGTAACTGTAGTTTTAACAACAAGTAATTATTCCATTGGTAGTTTTAACAACAACTAATTATTCCGTTGGTAACTATAGTTTTAACAACAAGTAATTATCCCACTGGTAGTGTTAACAACAAGTAATTATCCCACTGGTAGTTTTAACAACAAGTAATTATCCCACTGGTAGTTTTAACAACAAGTAATTATCCCACTGGTAGTTTTAACAACAACTAATTATTCCGTTGGTAGTTTTAACAACAAGTAATTATTCCATTGGTAGTTTTAACAACAACTAATTATTATTAAAAGAGCGCCAGAGCTTCAAAGTGTGGCCTACTAGCCCCTGGAAGTATGCTGCAACAAGCGCAAAACCAAGCAGCAGGGACTTTAAATACCATTTAAGTTTACTTTTTTACACTGGTTACCTCGATTGGTTTACAAAGTCCTTTTTTACCTATCACACGAACCCAAACCTTAATGAATGAATGAATATTTATTTTCACTTTGCAATAAAAATCCCTTTTATAACAGTGAGGAAACCATTACATAAAAACGAAATGCGATAGCACTTTAAAAATACAATTATAAAATGCGCCAAAAATAAAACAATGCAATTAAATTAACCAATATACTGACTATGTACAATCAACACAAACATAAATGTCAAGAGATAAACTTGTCCTTTTTAACCGTAAGCCCCCCCCCCCCCCCCCCCCACCGCTTGATTTTGCGCTTGTTGCAGCCTACTTTCAGGGGCTAGTAGGCCACACTTTGAAGCTCTCTGGTGCTCTTTTAACTCATCGTAGGAAAATGGGAAAAAATAGGCATACTTATCAACTCACCTGCTACAACTCCTTAAAATTTTTGCATAACCTTTTGAAACACCCTGTATAGTCATCTTCCCTTACTATAATTAAAAACATCTTTGGTTTTATCGTACTATACCGGAGTGCAAATTGGTCACAGTGTGAAATGGGTATTTGAAATTCGAAACAGGTTATATTCCATTTAAGACTGACACATTACAGGGGCCGTATCGCAGCTCAGTTTACATTTACTCTGGACTATAAACCGAAATTACGTGATTGATACTAGTTAGCAAACACTATAATCACTAAAGACATTTCTTGGGACATGTGCAGATATTCTGATTAAAATAAAATAGCTGAAATTGGGATCAACGCTAAAAATCTTCTCATCATAGTCAATTTCCCTAAGTAGCAATTAATATATTCTTGGCAGCAGTAACTAGCGCGCTGCTTTCAATGAATATTAGTTATGGAGGTCGAATTGGAATTATTGGACAGGGCTTCCTCGAATATTTCCCTTTCGTAATACAATGTTGTGGTTACAACATGCAAATTCCATTTTGTCATTTATCCGTTGTCCTTCAATAAATCCAATTTTCCAATCAAACCCATAAATTAAACGCTATGTCATGCAAAAAACGGGCGTAATTATCGTAATTCCAATCTATCCAGAGTTAAAAAGATTTGCCAAGTATTTTCATTACATATAATCAGAAGTATATAATACTTTATCTGGTGACTGAAGTGTTCATCTAGGTCACAACACTGGGCTATAATTAAGTCGCCTTTGACTTGGCCCTCTAAAAACTTTGTATTTATATTACTAAAATTACCAATAAACTTAAACTGAAACTGAACTGAATTTCTCACGGTAACGCGGATGTATACACCGCATTTTCGTTCAAATTTAACATCGAAACGATGAAATACGTGAAATTTAAGTTGCGTGGGAATCTTTTACATGAACTACTTTTTCTTCCGTCAGGCAAGGTCGTATTTAAGGGGGGTTTGGGGTTTCAAAACCCTCTGAAATGAACCAAGGGGGGTGAAAACGTATAATAATAATAATAATAATAATAATCAGCTAAGTCCTAAGTCCACTATTGAATTGTAAAGCCAATTACCGGTGGCCGGGTTGCAATGCGTAGGAGGATGGTGGTAAGCCATTCGTGCAACGCGAGCCAACGGCTCCCTAACCTTACTATTACCGTTAACCTCAGCAAGTTTTTAAGGAAAGGGGAAACCGAAGAGCTCTGGCAAAAACCCATTTAACCAAAGGAGAGAGAATTTGAAAACTCAACCGACCAGGAGTTGTTCCCAGTTTTCACTAGAAAACGCGTGTATTGGATACGTAGCTTTCTCTATAACCCATCTCATAACAATAATAATAATTAAAAACTATTAAGATGAGCTATCAAAGTTGAAAGTACTCTGTTTAAACTTTAGATGTATATGGAGTTGGGTACTTTACGAGATGAATTTATATACTTCTGTTAAAAATGTTTTTGACGTTAGGCATTTCGTATGCAGAGCGAGGATCGAAAATGGGGAAAAAATTGGAAACTCGAAAACCGATTACCAAGTTAATAGAGGGGGGGGGGGGGGGCATTCCAAGGGAACACTTTCGCGGATAGGTCTCTAGGCCCTGTCATTTTGGAGGAAAAACAACTTTCACCGGCCTGTTTCAATGCAATAACCTGCTAAGTTTCATTTTGGAATTCACATTTAAAATAAGTAACTAGAAGAACTTTTACTCTGTCTGGGGCATAGAGTAACCCACTCGCATAGAGTGGAAGGTCCTATGGAAGCGCATAAAACATTAATTCTAACGGGCCAACTTCTTTTCGAGACGTGAATAATATAGTCCGAAGAGCGATGGTGTTGTTTTTAAATTTTTTAGAGTATAAACTTAATATTTTATTCAGATATTGTAGATTAACTTTTGGATTATTTATCTTATTTTTCAAAGGAATTTAAGCTGTTATGTCGTTCTGTCCAAAGGGTTCCAATATTGTCCCCCTCCTCCTTTGGCTTTGGACGTTTTTGGCGCTGCTTAGTGGGTTGTTGCGGATCAGTAGCGGCGCTAAGGTGTTTTCACAAGTGGGCTAATTATTTTGTGGCCCCTAAGAATTTGGTGGCCCTTACAACTTTAGTGACCCCTTATAAATTTTCCAGGAAGTGAGAAGAGCAAGGTCGTTTTACTGTTGCGGCTCTTGTCCCTTTTACTGGACCCCCTACTAACCTTGTATCCGACCTGGAGGGGACACGTGTATGCCCGGGGTATTTCCCTAAATTCCCTTAAGCCCCTTTTTTGTTTCTATCGTCCATTCAACTTTCTCTCAATTTCGGCTCCCTTCCTCTATATCTGTTTATGGTCTACTCTCTTCTTGAGTAAACGAATTATTTTGAAAGATTTTTTTCCAGTAAAACGTTTCTTAGCAATAAAACAAATTTCTAGAGATTAAGAAGATTCATAAATTCAAATATGTGGCCTCTTAATTATAAATATATGGCCCTTTTAATAAAAATGTGGCCCCTCTCAGAAATGCAGGGGGGCTAAAGCCCACCTCAGCCCACTCTTAGCGCCGCTACTGTTGCGGATGTTATCTTCAAAATGTCTTAACAAAACATGGAGCATGAAGGGTTAGCCACCACCGAGGGGTCCGACACTTGCCATTATTTTGTACGGGATTACGGGATTTCGTAGAGATTTTGGCGATTTTATCACCCTTACCAAAATGTGAGTCTTACTTTAGTCGCTAATTAGTCTCAATGAAGGATCAAGGATTTTTAAGTATTATGTAAGCATAAAAAACTGAGACCCGAATTTTGGGTCCTAAATAAAATCTATTTTAGTCTCACTAAAAGAGTTTTATTAATATATATTTAGATGAAACTCATTATAGTCTCATTTTGGAAGACCCAATTCTGGAGACTTGAGAGAAGCTTAATTGAGAGTTGATTGTGGGTTACAATATTAGATTAGAATAAGAGTTATTTAAGACTTCACTTTAGTCTCATATGGGGAGACCCATTTTTAAGGACTTGAAAGAGACTTAATTGAGAGTTGCTTAGAGGTTACGATATTAGATTAGAATAAGGGTTATTTAAGACTTCACTTTAGTCTCATATTGGGAGACTCAATTTTGGGGACTTGAAAAAGGCTTAAATGAGAGTTGATTATGGGTTACAATATTTGATTAGAATAAGGGTTATTTAAACTTCACTTTAGTCTCATATTGGGATACTCAATTTTGAGGACTTGAAAAAGGCTTAAATGAGAGTTGATTATGGGTTACAATTTTAGATTAAAATAAGAGTCATTTAAGACTTCATTTTAGTCTCATATGGGGAGATTCATTTCTGGGGACTTGAAAGTTGCTTAGAGGTTACAATTTGAAGTTAAAATAAAAGTAATCGTAAATATAATGGCCACTTAAGTTTGATATTAAACAGGTTATTAAAAGCTTATTGTTCAACTGCCATGATGGATTGCAACTTGAATCTTGGTTACAAAATGGTCATAAGGGATGGGCTGGCTAATTTTGGTTAAGCTCAACTCACTTGAAACTCTAAAATTTTTGTAATAAAATAACCGTTTAAAATTTTTAAGTATACTAAATAATATAAATATATATAAATTTTTAAACTAGGATATTTCCTTTCAAGTAAAATTTATTCCGTATGAGTGTGTAAATAAACTGAGCTGAGTTAAAAGTAGCCTAGCATCTAGAGCCAGCCATGAAGTCTGGAGATTTTAGAACTTGCAATCCAGCATGGCAGCTGAACATAGTAGTCATTTTTGATTCAGTGTTTAATAATTATTTTAACGTTGGATTTGAACGGACGCCCGACCGTGAAAGTGGTCTGCTGTATAGCGACCGCCATGCAATAACTGGTGAAGAATTTAACTATAAATCACAGTGGACTGCTCACATATAGGGCACCCTGGTTGTACTCATATCGGCATATTTACCAGTATATCCAGAGTTCCACCACCCTAGGAATAAGTCGTCAAGCGACTTTAGAAGCCCTTAATTCAGGTGGCCGGGTTACAATGCGTAGGAGGGTGGTGGCAAGCCCTGCATGACACGCGATCGAGCCAACAGCTCCCTACACTAACTATTACCGTTAACCTCAACAAGTTTTTATGGAAGGGGAAACCCCTTAAAACAATGGGGAGAGAACTTGCAAACTCAACGCGGAAGGAGTTGTTCCGAGTTTTCACTACTCCTAAATCGAACGTATTTCCTGGCATCTGGCAGTAATGCAATTTGAAGTTCTTCCGCTACAATCAGTCAGATTCGTCGAGCTAAATGCGAAACATCTATATCAATCATTAATAATATGTTTAAGAAACATAAGCATAGAAGACATTGATGCCGATCCTGAAATTCCTTTATGGCTTTTAGAAACAAAAAGAAAGTCAGAAAGGAGTAAAACTGTTTTTATTCCAAGAACAAGAAGATGATGAAATATTTTTTAAAGTTCCTTAAGAAATGTGATAAATATCAAAGCTCGTTGGTTTGTGATAAATAAATATCATTATAGTTCCTAATCGCTATTAACAATTCACTTTCAAAAGTAAAATAAAAGAGGGAGATAAGTGGGGTAGAAATGAGTGGTCATGACCAGTAAATTATTAATTAAGTAAGGGGTATTGTGGTCATATTGACCAGTACTTTTAAAAAGCTTATTTCCCACACTGTTTCAGGGTGGGGAATAAAGAGGTGGTTAGGTAAACTTAGGTTTGAATTGGGAAGAAGCCAGATAGTCTTTAAGAAGTTGTGAATGTAATCGAAAGTATTTATTTACTGCATTTATTCCAATATTGTCTACTATATAATTGTAATAGTTATATCGAAATCCTTAAGTTATATTTTTCAGAGTCGTAGTAACTGATGGAGGTAGCTTATGTAATTCCCATTTGGGGCTCCACTTGGTCCTAGCCAACTACGACCGTTCTACAGCATAGGTGTGGGTTTCATTTGCCTGTTTATTAATTAGTTAAATGACGAACATACTAACGCTATGCGAGAAACGATAACTCTTCGGGTGGTGATCTGCACATCGACTTAAGTTTCGAATAAAATTATACTTGAAATTTACTAAACTACATTTAATTTTTGCGTAAATTAGGCGGGCTTAGCCATTAGTCGAAAACGTGTAGTGGAAACTTGTAGGAGTGTAAACCTAATTTTTCACCAAACATGCATCTTGAAACGTTCCAAAAGTCAAAGAAATATTTATTTCAAACCATTTTTAAATTTCAAACCCCAACAAAAAAGGTTTCCACTGCAAGAGCTCTAGGGACCAGTGCCTAAAATAAGGATTTTTTAGAACCACCCAAAACAAAATATACAAACTAAGCCCCCAAACCATAATTTTTTTTCCTTTAGAAGCTCGTTATGAGCGATTGTGACGGGTGGGACAATTCAGTCCGCTCGTCCATTTGATTAATCAGGTGCGAGATATGTGTTACGGCCACGCCAACGGGGGGATATATGGGGATAGGGTTGGGACACCCGTGGCGGAAGTATGAAAACCACCCGTTGGGGGATTAGTGGTCGTCCTCACACGGCCATCCACAAATTCTGCCTCCCAGACGCTTGGGATTACAGGAGTACGCCACTACTCCCGGCCATAATTTCAATGAGCTACAAAAGCAATTGATATTCAGAATTTGTAGCAGACGAATATTTGAACAAAATTCTGAGAGAAAAAAGGCTAGAAATAAGTAACTTTGTTCAGCAAAATTGACTGCGTTTGTCGATATGTACCGGAAAGACCCCTCGACATCACCCATGAGGTAATCAGCTATTTTAAATTTTTCATACTCTTTTGCGATAAATTCACAATAAATAGCACTGCCCAAATCCGATTCTGTTACCTTAAGTCACCAACAGGAGCTGAAATAAGGATTTTTTAGAACTGCCCGAAACATAATTTCAATGAGCTATAAAAGCAGTTAAAATTCAAAATTTGTAGCAGACGAATATTTTAACAAAATTATGAGAGAAAAAAGAGCTGCAAATAAGTAACTTAGATCAGCAAAATTGGCTGCGTTTGTCGATATGTACCGGAAAGACCCGTCAACATCTCTCATGAGGTAATCAGGTATTTTACAGTTTTCATACATTTTTGCGATAAATTCACAATAAATAGCACTGCCCAAATCCGATTATAGAACTGCAAATCTGAGTTTAACTGCCAGAGCTGCCCACTGTTTTAGGCCCTGCTGGGGAGTGCCCAAAGGCCCCCAGGCTTTCAATTGCCTTACCCAATCCGACTAAAAAAACGTTGCTTCCTACTTGCTATCTTTAAACAAGATGGTGGGCAATGCTCTAACCCAGGGCGTACGAGGGGGTAAAGGGTGCGTGACACTAGGCTTCCGCTATAGCGACGACCACGTCACGAGCGTAGCGCCTTCAATGACTGGGCGATTTTTTGAAAACGGTGTTTTCCGTGTTTTAAACGGGCGAGAAAAGAAGAGGTGTTTGGGCGACCGTCAAAACGAGTAGAGATTTTCCTGCTCGCGTGATTACGTTCGAAGTATTTATTGGTGTTTTTCTGGTTTTATTGGCTGGCGGCGGGTCGTGTGGGAAAAAGGGTTGGAGTCGTCCGGATCGTAACCAGAGTGCCGCTGCTTTCGTGAGACGCGGACGCGTGTGCATTGGTCGTTGGCTCGCTGGAACTGTGACCCGTATCATTGTCGGCGCTGCGAAAACATCGTTATAGCGGATAATTCGATTCCGTTAGCTCCAATCCAATTAAGTGAGTTGATATAGTTCCATTTCTTTTCTCAGGGTAGAGAAATTGGGCCGCGTTTCATTTTGATCGAATTTTTTACGATAATTTTATTAGTTTTGGGTCGAATTTCGTCACCCGAGAATAATTATCTCGTCATTCTAAATTTATCGTACTTTTGTGTAATGGGCTGATCTTTGCCAATAATTCTAATTTCACAATTTTTTTTTTAAATTACAGAATTTTTACTTCTCGGTAATCGATTTCTTTTTGAGCCAATCAATCTTATCCGATTTTTTAATCGACAATACATATTCAACCCATATTACAATTTTATCGATATTTCAAGAAATATTAAAATTTTATCGATATTTCAAGAAATATTAAAATTTTATCGATATTTCAAGAAATATTACAATTTTATCGATATTTCAAGAAACATTACAATTTTAACAATATTTCCAGAAATATCATAATTTTACTGACTTTTCCAGAAATATCAAGATTTTACTGACATTTCCAGAAATATCACAATTTTACTGACATTTCCAGAAATACCACGATTTTACTGATATTTCCAGAAATATCACAGTTTTCCTAAAATTTAAAACCTCAAGAAATTGTGACAGATTTTTCAGCCCATATCCGATTTTACCGATGTTTTAACCCAGATAATTTTTGTACGTTAACTTAACGGAAAATAAATAAATTAATTAATCTATTAATTTTAAATTCAAATCTAAAACTAACAACAGAAGTGTATAATATACGAGTGGGTACCCATCTTTGCCATAAAATGAAACAAGTATCTTCCCAAGATCGACGCGAATTATATAATTATACAGTGCACAACGCATCGCGGTTTTAAATGTACCTTTTGTATTACTTCGATTTTCTAAGTAAAATTTGAAAAAGTCAATCATTTAAGTAAAAATTGTATACCTAATTTTTTATTGCCGAAAAGATTTCTTTCGCTTCCTAGTAATTTTATGATTTAGAAAATAATCTTGTATTTTGAAGATTTATTTATTTAAGCAATGATCTCCAAGAGTTTTTACTGATTCCCAAAGATTTATTTTGAATCCCAAAGATTTCTTTTGATTCCCAAAAATTTCTTTTGATTCCCAAAAATTTCTTTTGATTCCCAAAGATTTCTTTTGATTCCCGAATATTTCTTTTGATTCCCAAAGATTTCTTTGGATTCCCAAAGATTTCTTTTGATTCCCAAAAATTTCTTTGGATTCCCGAAGATTTCTTTGGATTCCCGAAGATTTCTTTGGATTCCCAAAGATTTCTTTGGATTCGCAAAGATTTCTTTGGATTCCCGAAGATTTCTTTTGATTCCCAAAGCTTTTTTTTTATTCCCAAAGATTTCTTTTGATTCCCGAAGATTTCTTTTGATTCCCAAAGCTTTTTTTTGATTCCCAAAGATTTCTTTTGATTCCCGAAGATTTCTTTTGATTCCCGAATATTTCTTTTGATTCCCAAAGATTTCTTTGGATTCTAAAAGATTTCTTTGGATTCCCAAAGATTTCTTTTGATTCCCAAAAATTTCTTTGGATTCCCGAAGATTTCTTTGGATTCCCGAAGATTTCTTTGGATTCCCAAAGATTTCTTTTGATTCCCGAATATTTCTTTTGATTCCCGAAGATTTCTTTTGATTCCCAAAGATTTTTTTTGATTCCCAAATTTTTTTTTGATTCCCAAAGATTTCTTTTGATTCCCGAAGATTTCTTTGGATTCCCAAAGATTTCTTTTGATTCCCGAAGATTTCTTTTGATTCCCAAAGATTTTTTTTGATTCCCAAAGATTTCTTTTGATTCCCGAAGATTTCTTTTGATTCCCGAAGATTTCTTTTGATTCCCGAATATTTCTTTTGATTCCCAAAGATTTCTTTGGATTCTAAAAGATTTCTTTGGATTCCCAAAGATTTCTTTTGATTCCCAAAGATTTCTTTTGATTCCCAAAAATTTCTTTTGATTCCCAAAAATTTCTTTGGGTTCCCGAAGATTTCTTTGGATTCCCAAAGATTTCTTTGGATCCCCAAAGATTTCTTTGGATTCCCAAAGATTTCGTTTGATTCCCGAATATTTATTTTGATTCCCGAAGATTTCTTTTGATTCCCAAAGATTTTTTTTATTCCCAAAAAATTTGTTTGGATTCCCGAAGATTTCTTTGTATTCCCGAAGATTTCTTTTGATTCCCGAAGATTTCTTTTGATTCCCAAAGATTTCTTTTGATTCCCGAATATTTCTTTTGATTCCCAAAGATTTCTTTGGATTCTAAAAGATTTCTTTGGATTCCCAAAGATTTCTTTTGATTCCCAAAGATTTCTTTTGATTCCCAAAAATTTCTTTTGATTCCCAAAAATTTCTTTGGGTTCCCGAAGATTTCTTTGGATTCCCAAAGATTTCTTTGGATCCCCAAAGATTTCTTTGGATTCCCAAAGATTTCTTTTGATTCCCGAATATTTCTTTTGATTCCCGAAGATTTCTTTTGATTCCCAAAGATTTTTTTTATTCCCAAAAAATTTGTTTGGATTCCCGAAGATTTCTTTGGATTCCCGAAGATTTCTTTGGATTCCCAAAGATTTCTTTGGATTTCCAAAGATTTCTTTGGATTCCCAGAGATTTCTTTTGATTCCCGAAGATTTCTTTTGATTCCCAAAGATTTCTCTTGATTCCCGAAGATTTCTTTGGATTCCCAAAGATTTCTTTGGATTCTCAAAGATTTCTTTTGATTCCCGAAGATTTCTTTTGATTCCCGAAGATATCTTTGGATTCCCGAAGATTTCTTTTGATTCCCGAAGATTTCTTTTGATTCCCAAAAATTTCTTTTGATTCCCTAAGATTTCTTTTGATTCCCAATGATTATTTGATTAGGATAATAATCTTTGATTTTTAAGATTTCTATATATGTACTTATATAAAAACCGTATTTTCCCTACGTAATAGCATTAGAAACTGCCTATATGACGTATTTCACCCGTACAATTACTTATCTCGTATGAGATAGGTTATATTACGACATATTTCACCCATACAATTTGTGATGGATACTTATCTCGTATGAAAATGTTATATACTTCTGCTAACAATAACTAGACCAGATGGTTTTATTTTGCACCGTTTCGTTTCGCTCCCGGGCAGTTAGGTTGTTTCGAACTGATTACAAAGGACGGTCTTTTCCTTCAGGATGGGAGCGGATATTTGTGGTTCCTGCCCGTGGAATGCGGGAGGTGCCCTGTTTATGGGGCTGTCCCAAAGTCTCTGTTATGTCTGTACCCCTGCTGACCTTAGAACGCCACACTTTCCTATACCCGTCTTATCCCCCATTCCTCAGTATCTTCGCGTACCACGGTAAACAACTATTACCAGAAGTATATAGCATACCGGAGAAGTAGCCATCTCCCTCATAATGTTATTCTCTTAAAACATGTACCTTTGCAAGCTACCGCTGATTTTATTTTAATTTTTCTGGAGACAAAATAGTGCGCGTGGCGTAATACACGATTTATTAATTTATTAAAAATATTACATCGGACATAAGTAATATAATAAGAATAAGTATGACACTTCATATTGATTTTTTGGCTAATTTTCTTACCGAACCTTTTTTCGACTTGAATTTGCAACCGAACTAACTAAGTAGGATACTATCGTTCTGTGTAGTAATATATTTTGCCTTGGGCATATTTAGACACTAGGGGGCTCTGTGCCGAACCTTGATTGCGAACTAACTTTTGATATTAGAATGGGTAAAATATGTTTCTTCTGATCGGATATAAATGTTTTTAAATTATGTAAATAATATACACGTTTTACGTAATAAGAGCTTTTAAAGCCTTGATGCTAGTGGCGGCACGAGGATTTTAACAAGTACAAGCTTTAGGCTGGTATTCTGGGACCCATTATAATCCATTTGTCTACCCTAGAAGTAATTTGAAAGCTAAGTCAGCTAAAGCCCACTCTGCCTTACCATGTGTACACATCTACGATGTGGTGACAATTCACGTAACGTCGTCATTGCTTTAGGGGAAGGCTAGCATGTCCCCTTGGCCTTTGCTTAGAGCTATGGCGTCCATCTTGTCTAAATATCTCGTGAATACGTGCTTTGCTCCCATTGAAAAGTACAATATTAATTTATTAAAAAAGTCGGGTAATGTCGCCTATTCCACTTATCTAATTCAATTCTATTGAAATTATGTCACAAAGTTATTAAATTTAAACGATTATAAATTATTACAAAGACCAGACAATTTTGTTGCAACATGAAAATAAATAAACACTATAAGACCATGAAATGTTCTCAATAAAAAATACGCGATTAAAGTACAGTTAAATTAAATGTTACCCCAAATACCCCACTGATTTTAGATGTCAAAGTTAAATATTTAAATATCCATTTAAATATTAAATAAACCTTCGAATACAATACTCACCAAATATCAAATGTAAAAATTACATCGTGTAATAAACTTATATAAAAAACCTATTTTCTCGAAGTAATAGTTTTAGAGTAATAATATAAATAAATTATATATTTATTCTTCTGAAACGTATTTTAAAAATACATTCGTACAAATCCCGTTAACTCTAGACCAAAATGATTTTAAAAATATCTAGATCCAATTAGTAATAAAAGACTAATTTTATCATTTTTGCCATGGTTAATAATTTTAACGTTTAAGATTATTTTGAGATCAACTTGAAAATCCAGAAATTTGGACGAAAATCAGTTCGAAAATAGCGAAATCAGCCTAGAAAAAAACAGGAAATAATCAACAAAATCGCGCTCTGAAATCTCAAAATCAGTTTCTGATTTCTGAAATCTCTTTGAGATTCAAAATCCCGTGCGCAAAATTTTCGAATGTTGGACGATCTTTAATGTCTTATTTAAATCATTCAAATATTTAAGCGAACCTTAAGTGACAAAGAAATACTTCCGGTTCAACTACTAAGTTTTTACAATTTTGACATTAATCGATACTTTCAACGATAAAAAAATAATATGGCAACAGTCCCAAAACACAAATAGCGCATTTCCGAGCGTTCAATAAAGCAACATTTGGTTACGCGATAAAAATCATTTAAGCGTGACTGCCAAACAATGCCGAACATCTCTCAATTTTTATTCCATTCCATAAATACCAAATTTCGGAAATGTTACTTTATTGTATGCTTATACTAGAGACACCACGCCTAGGGCGCAATACCCTTTACAAATACGCTACCGATAACTCCGCACCAAAATGTAGCAACTTTAAAATGTTCATTCAACCTAATATCCGATATTTACCTTAGTGGAGTTAAGAATTAATTTTTTTATACTGATCAAGGACAGTAGATACAGGGACGAGAAAGTGTATTGGCGGCCTCTGTTGGAATATATCACCTAAAACGACCTAAACGCAAGGAGAGTTAGTTGTAAGCAAAAATAATGGCGGTCACCTAATTTTAGCGGTTCTTGACGAGGCTTAAGTTTTCAAAACAAATGGGCATTTTTTTATTTACGCTTGTAGTATTATTTTTAATTTAACATCAAAATGGTAAAAACTAACTACAATAATACTGTCCATGGTTTACATCTAACTACAATAATACTGTCCATGGTTTACATCTAACTCCCCGTGAAAATGAAGACGTTTAAAATCGAATTTTTTTACTGCTTTCTCGTCCCTGTATCTACTGTCCTTGTACTGATGGATAATTATTATGTTGATTCCTTAACCACTTAATGAATTATGTGGTCGTTATCGAAACATTAAAAACATTAGCGTCACGAGAATAGAAAGCTAGTGTCATACTTATTCTTATTATTAATTTACTTCTGTGTGAAAGCCAATTTGATCCAATTTGGTCCGCTGACAAAACGTTAACACGTTACTTATCTTTGGTTACAGATTCTACGTACGCTTAAGGGGTTTTCCCCCGAGCTCTTCGGTTTCCCCTTCCATAAAAACTTGTTGAGGTTAACGTTAATAGCGAGCGTAGGGAGCTGTTGGCTCGCGTGGCGTGAAGGGCTCGCCACCACCCTCCTACGCATTGTAACCCGGCCACCTGAATTAAAGGCCGACTACATATTTATTCGGTTTACTCTGTTTCTCACTGGTAGTTGGCTGCTTGCATAGCATATGTATCTTGCAGCGAGCCAGCTTCCAGTGAAAGACAGAGTAAACCGAATAACTATGTAGTCGGCCTTTAATGGCTTTAAAAGTCACTTGATGACTTGGGCCTAAGGTTGGCGCCTTGGGTATTAGCCTAGCTGATTATTATTATTATTATTTATTATAGATTCTTGGGATTACATGATAAACATTCGTGTATTTAGGGGGGGGAATGTTTAAAGACATTTGATTTAAAGTTACTTATGACTTTTTCATCCTTAAATACCATATTTAAAGCCATAGTGACGAATTCAAAAACATGGTAACGTTCCGAGTTGACAAAATTGTCATTTCGTATTTTGAATCGATATTGTAGACATTGTGTTAATATGATTTACTAAATCACTACGTTTTCTATATATAATCTGTGTTAAATTTTTCGACTGTCGTAAAAAATTGCGAATGAGACCGATACAAATTCGGTTTTCAAGCAAGCGTAACTTCCCTATAAAATATCGTGTGGACAATTGGTTAAAAAAATATTTCAACTGTAAGAGTGAAATGAATTGAAAATTTCTAAACATAAAAACTAGAATCGTCTCTAAATGTGACAAAGTAATCCAACAAGTTTCGATGCGATATGTAATTGAGGGGTGTTTTTTAATCGAGGCTATTCCATCTGAATCTCTTTCTTGAGAAATCGTGAAGTTAAGACACCACTAAAGAGGTCACTTTCCAGATATTTTCTTCCGGTTATCGACGTATCCAACAGAAAATAAATACATACGTTAGCCCGTAATGTTATAGAGTAATTTAATTTCGTAACTTTGGCTATGGCCGCCATTTGGTGCGGGTTTTTTTTTCTTTATGTAAAAAAGCGCGTGAGACTGAAATCACCGAATAGACGGGAAACTTGTAGGAGTTACTAATAATAATTGTGTGTTTATTTTCAAAATCAATGTTTTTACAGAAATAATTTGGACAAGGCTAAGTCGAAAACGAATACGTACATAAATCCTATACGATACTTATATAGTTAATGAAAGTTAATTAAATTACATATTGAATGTTCCAAATTAATATAGAAGAATTGGGTGTTTCGACTATCATTCTAGACTAGCGCCATGAGCGAGAAAAGAGAGAAGCTATTCAGTGGCTATTCCAGCTTCATTAAATAAATCTTTAAAAGCTTAAGTCTACTATGTTTTTAAATATTTATACCTTTTTAGTTGAAAAAA
The DNA here is from genome assembly GCF_980474605.1 of Leiobunum rupestre. Taxonomy (NCBI): domain Eukaryota; kingdom Metazoa; phylum Arthropoda; class Arachnida; order Opiliones; family Sclerosomatidae; genus Leiobunum; species Leiobunum rupestre. The sequence goes on along the minus strand of NC_143385.1, from coordinate 47,070,769 downwards.
ATAATAATTTGTTAAACTTAATTTAACGACGACTCGGACATTAGTATTATTATTGTGATAGCGATGTTAAGTCTCTGACTATAATTGTGAAAACACGTTTTTAACCTAAGCTTAGTGACGCAGCCCCTATGTTTTGACCACGCCAACCGCGATCGAGGAAGCGCCTTATTGAAGTTGGCAGTACTATGACAAATTTCCGGGACCATTTTAACAAGTTAGCTAAGACCAAAACAATTTACGCTATCGCCTATTGAGGGGGGGAGTAAAACCGTCACCTGTGTATACTTCAGCCGCGTCAGAAGGCGTTAGTTTTAGGGAACCAATGACCGGGATGCTTTAATTTGGTTAGGGGGAGGAGCTTACTCTGAGAGCATGAGGACGATTGAGGGCAAAGCTGAAATTCATCTCAACATTCTCCATAAGTACAAATACATTTTAGATATAAATGAATATATATTCTTGGTAGTAGGAATAGAGAATCCTACCAGTGCTTCCACTTTGAGGGATTTTATCCCTTTTTAGGGATTTTCCGATCTAAAAGGGATTTTATTTTGGAAGAGAGGGAAAAAGGGAAAATTAAGGGATCTTTAAAAAATTAAGGATTTTGGGAATTTTCCCAATTTTCGCCATAAATATTTTGGTCTAGTACTTCAAATTCCACGCCTCTACTATTATTGGAATCCACGAATGAAATTAACTGGGATTCGGAAGTGTGTCATAGATTTTAAAATATTTCTAAGAATGTGTTTTTTTATATAAGGCCGAAGTATTAAGTAAAATATGTTTGAAACGAAATAATTATGAATCCCGATTAAATTTATATAATAACTTTCAGGCGTTCTCTATTAGGCAACTATATGCAAAAAATATATTAATACATACATTTAAAAATCGATGTCATCTAAGATACGCTAATCCATATAATACACGGAACGTTTCATGTGGGAACTTAGTTATTGCCAAGCACACTAAAGCGATTGGACAAAAAACCCCACCGTATTACGGTCCCAAACTTTATAACATCCTAGATAATGAAAGTAAGGACTGTAACAATTTAAATTTATTTAAAAATAGGATATCGAACTTATAATTTATATAAATTTTTGAATTTTTAGGAAGTCTTAACATATTTATAGTATTTTCTATTTTCTTTTGATTGTATAATGATACATATAATCACGAAAAAAGTTTCATTGGGCTGTCTTATTTTTATTTTTTATTTTTAGAATGGTTTATAAAATTAATATGACCGTCTCATTTACTATATTGTCTCAAATGGTTATAAATTGATAAAGAATTGTAGTCCCCCTCCACGCACGAGCTAGAGCTTATGTGGAATCGGGGGAGATGAAGATATATAGATTAAAAAAATGTAACAAATAATGTCATCAATAAATTATTATTATTATTATTATTACAAATCTTATTGTTTTAGTTAAAACAAATTGTGAAAGGGATAAAAAGGGATTTATTAGAACCGACAAAGCGAGAAATGATAATGTCCAAGGGGAAGCGCTGGATCCTACAGACGTTTCATCTTAGGAAATTACCAATAGCGCTCCTAACGGCAAAAGCATGCATTTCGTTGATCCTCTGTCGGACAACTTACTCCCTTCCATGACACTTTCAAATATCCATGCTCCATGTTTTGTTAAGAGATTCCGACATTTTAAAATGAAATATAACCTTCAACGCGTTCTGTAAGACAGACTCAAAAACTATTTTAGGGAATATCTCCGCAACAAACGAATCTGTTCCATTGCGCCGAATCCCATTCGACCGAACCCAATCCCATTCGACCGAAAAAGCCGCACTTTGGCGGATTTAGGATTCGGTCTAATGGGATTGTCCCATCCAACCGAATCCTAAACCCGCACTTCTCCGGGTTTAGGATTCGGTTTTATCCGTTTCAGCATCTGTCGGAACAGCATGCAGTGTTACCTAACCTAACCTAACGTAACCTAACCGACTTAAAAATTTATTAAAACGCTTCCATAAAAAATCAAAAGGAGTAGAAAGAAAAACTTTTTTTTTTGCGGTCGCTCAATTGTGAATATTGCGTCGGTCGATTAGAAAAATACAAAACCCGCCTTTGGGCTAATTTCATCGAAAACATTGGCGGAATTCGGTCGAATGGGATTCGGCGCAATGGGAAGATACCCAACAAACCACTAAACAGCGCCAAAAATGTCCAAAGCCAAAGGAGGAGGCAATATTGGAACCCTTTGGACACGGTCGAAGAGGTAAAAATTATTATTTATTAAATTAAAGCGAGACTCGGTACTTCAACCGATAGGCCTTCAAGTGAATTACAAGTTAAGATTAACTAACTAACTTTGGACAGAACGACAAAATTCCATTTCAAAATAAGATAAATTTGACGAGAAAAAAGCTCTTAGGATTCAAAATGGAAAAATATTTACTTAAATATTCCTTTAATTAATAATTTATTATAAACCATTATTATTTCAGAATGCACGATATATTTGTCTGACGGAAAGAACCAGGGGTGGCTGAAGGGCCGGGCAACCCGGGCAACTGCCCGGGGCGCCGGTTTGAGAGGGCGCCGAAATTGAATTGCGCGCCTTTTTGGTTTACCAAGAATTGGATTTGTTTATAAAAGTTTTAAAGAAAGCATAACATAATTCGAAAAATCTTTAGCTAATTAGAAATACAAATCGCTTTCCCAACGGAAATGCCCAACATCGTCGATGAACGTTTTTTCTAGGGATGTTAATTTTCCGGAAAAATAAAATGCGGAAAATTTTCCAGAAACGTTTCCGGAAAATTTTCCGAATTGCGTTTATCCAGCTTAATGATAAATAAACCAGCAGGCCATCTTCAAGAATTATATTTGTTTTATAGGCTCTTATGAACCGGCATTCAATCTTCTAAAATGCATTTAAACCGTTTTAGATGGCTAGTTCCAAAGCAGTCTATCGGTACGATTTAATCTGTTGTGTGTCCGTGGTTACAGTTAGTCTCTTCTATTTTACGAGCACGCGCAGAAAGCCATTTATTAGTTTTAGTTTAATAGTTTTAGTTAGATAAAAATGAATTAGAGTCACGTTGAATTGAATTAAGATGTCCGAGAAAAAGAAGCATTCTGGTTCTTTTTATAAAAAAAAGGAAATTAAGAGAAGCCGTTGAAGCAGAAAAGCAAAGCGACAGCTTTAAAAAAATCCGCAAAATAGTGTTTTAATTAAGTTGTTAAAGCAATTAATGTAAGGAATAAAATAATTAAGTTTACTAAGAACAAACTGTGAGTTAAAAATAAAAATATACATTATTGTTATCTTTAACTCACGGGTTCTTCGTAAACTTAATTCTTTTATTTCACATATATTAAAGTTCTAAAGTTCTAAAGTATTTTAATTCCGACAAAAGGCGATGCTCATCACGTCAGAGTAAAAGAGAAGGTCAGCTTAGAGCTGACCTAGATATTTCACGTGTGGAGTTTACGCGGTTTGGCAGGGACTTCAGGTGGTCCGGGAGAAAGTTCCAGTCCTTGATGAAGGAGGGAACAAATGCGTGCTTCCGAAGCTTAGTTTTCAGATAGGGGATAAAATAGGATTGGCCGTTTTCAAACCGCGGGGGGAACGCATCCACGATGATATTGTATGCGCGATTGGTGAAAAAGCCCCATTCGCCTTATGGATAATGGAATTTATCGCCACAAGACGTTTGATGCGGCGACGCGACGTGAGAGTGGGCCACTTAACATTCTTAAGTACTTGTGAGATACTGATGTCCCACGAGTACGCGACCGATGTGGCAAAACGGACGGCCTTTCGTTGAACCATTTCGAGTTTGTGGGTTTCCGCCGCGGTGTGTGAGCAGTACTCCAAAATCAGAGTGACGTAGGTTTTTATATGGCCGATGCTTTCGTGGGAAAGGAGCAGCCGTGGAGGGTTCGGCTGAGGAAGCCGAGAGCTCGGTGGGCCCTAGAGACAGTCACAGAAACGTGGACATCCCAAGTGAGCGTGGCAGTTAAAGTAACACTGAGATACTTGAACTCTTGAACGTGATCGAAGGCCGTGCCTTCAACTTGGTACCCGAAGGAAGTGGGTTTAAACCCTAGGCGGTGAAGGCTTAGCACTTTGCATTTTTAGTTTAGTTTCAGCTTCCAGTGGCAGCTCCAGTCAAGGTCCAGCTGCAGGGTGGCGTGATCGCAAGGGCAGCAAATTGCTCGAGACAGGGTGACGTCGTTGGCGCAAATGGACAAACGAGAGAATACACCAGAGCCTACGTCATTGACATAAATTGTGAAGAGAAGGGGGCCAAGTACTGAGCCCTGTGGTACGCCTGAAGTGACGGGATACCAATCTGACTCGGCACCACGAAGGACTACACGGAACTCACGCCCCTCCAGGTAGGAGGCTAGCCACCGTAGAGTGGGGCCGCGTACGCCGTAGCTATGTAGTTTCGAAAGAAGACGCTGATGAGGCACCGTGTCAAATGCCTTTCTGAATCTAGGAAGACCACATCCACTTGGGGGGTGGTCTCCAGACCAGTGCACCAAGCGTCCACGCTGGAGTGGAGCTGGGTTTCGGTACTGTAACCGCGGCGGAAGCCGTGCTGGGCTGGAGTAATGGCATTATGGAGCTCCAAGTGGGTGGTGACGGAGGAGGTGACAATGTGCTCAGCAACCTTTAGGAGTTGGGCCAACCGGGAGATTTGTCTGTATTACTCAGGATCATCTGGGGGCACTCCCTTTGGAATCGGCGTTACATTGGCACGCTTTCAGTCCTGGGGGAGTGTGGCTGTGGCGAGAAAGCAAGCAATCATGTCCTCCACCGGAGAGGCCAGCGGTCCCGCGCAACGTTTCAGGATTTCCGGGTGAAGTCCATCGGGCCCTGGTGCTTTATGGGGATTTAGCTGCTGAAATAGCTTTAGGATTCCCGTGCTTGAGATTGTGATATCTTCCATAGGTGGGGGGGGAGACCGTGGGGAGGGGGGATACCGAATCTGGATGAGATGTTGCGTGAGGGGTGTGACGTAAGACCGCCTCAGAGAGGGTAGCCTTAAAAGTGTCCCACTGGTCACACATCCTGGTTTGGGATGCAAAGTAACTAGTGTTCAGCGGAGATAGCTTCAGTATCCGCTTTGCCGATCGCTAGGAGGTGCGGGGGCAGTCTAATTGGTGAGGGGAGAGCTGGCAGAGTGAATTGAAGGAAGTCGTGGTCCCCGAGACCTAGGCGGTGTATCACGTCGCCAACAACTCCTGGGGAAGACTAAAGCGCTAAGTTGAGAATGCTTTCACAGGAAGACGTAGTTCTGGTAGCACTTAGAACGTGCTGCGTGTAGTTGCACGAGAGTACAGTGCCCAAGAACTTCGAATCGAGAGTTAAAGGGGTTTGTAACAGATCCCACTCTATTGATTTATAGTTGAAATCGGCAACTACTAGGATATCAGAGACACACTGGGATAGCTTTTCAAGTAAGGTGTTGACCCGGGCAGAATACGACTTATTGGACGAGGGGGGACGATAAACGCAAGCGACCCTCAGACATTTGGAGCACATAGTAACTCGCACTACAACCGTCTCAACGGTATCCTAGGAGCGCACTGGATAAGATTTTATGCTATTGGCGACCGCGATCAGGACACCACCATCGTGTCGATTTCGGTCGTGACGGTATACGGCAAAGTCCGAGCCAAATATTTCCGAGGAATTTATCGAGGAGTCCAGTTTTGTCTCAGTTAACACGACAATTGCAGGGCGGAGAGTTGAGAGGTAACCTCGGAAGGCTGGGATTTTAATGCAGAGCGATTCCATGTTGGCGTAGAGGAGAGTCCGTGGAGACCGTCGGGACAGTCAGGCCGACACGGTCGCTGAATTGGAAGTGTTTTTTGGCACTGATAAATTCAGTATGGACATTATAATTAATGTACTTAAGGTATATTAGTCTTGACACCTTAGTGTTTCAAGCTCCATGTAAAACGACCATGTACCATAAAGAAGGTATTAAATATGTTTACACAAAGTATTTAGAAAGTGACTAAAGGGATTATTTATTGTTATGAAAACCGTGAATTTATAACACGGACATGGTAATGTTTTTTACGGGGGGGGGGGTACTTTAATTTAGTTTCAAAATAACAGGGGCGCAAAAAATACCCCTCGCCCGGGTGAAAAAAATTACTTGAGCCGGCCCTGGAAAGAACTTAATTTCCAGTAAATTTATAGGAGTGTAGATTTTAAAGAATACGTCTACACTTTTACAAGTTTCCCGTACGTGTTTTTGATATCTAGTAGTTAAATTTTAAACTCTTAGGCGAGGTTTATAGCCTCTTTATTACCAATTTCTTTTTCCTTCAAGGGTAAAAATTTATTTTTATTCAAGGTCAAAAATAATGTATTTTTTGCTGTCCATTTAAGTAGTCACTTGCCGATTTTATGTCCATTCCTATGAGGAAAAATGTTTTCGAATATTTTTTTCGTTCTGATATATTCTGAAAATTATCGTTGTTTCAATGTGCTAATGTATTAATGAGTGAAGCTAAAAAAAGACAATTAATTTTATAGAGTTAGTCGGTGTAAAAATAGTCGTTTACTAATGATAAAGCTGACCTTTAAAGCGTTAACAGTGGCGGGATTTAAACCATGGATAAAAAAAGCGTTAATTTAAGTATTATTTCTTTAAACCTTGGAGTTTTGGTTTTTGGAAAGACACCTTAGGGGTTTTGGTTTTTGAAAAGACACCTTAGGGGTTTTGGTTTTTGAAAAGACACCTTAGGGGTTTTGGTTTTTGGAAAGACACCTTAGGGGTTTTGGTTATCAACCCTGACTTTCAAAGAAACTAAAACTTAATATTTGCAAGAAGGAAAATGGTGTTTAGTTTTAGGTAAGAAAGATTGTACTTTTTTATTAACTCAAATTACAGTTAATTACAGAAGCCACAATTCGTTTAAATTAATTTAGACCTAAGGTGATGCCTTGGGTATTAGCCTAGCTGATTATTATTATTTATTATTAACCAGCTCCAGTATTTCTAACTCTTATTTGTTAAAGATATTTTTCTATAGCTTAAGAACGAGAATGTCCTTGAAATGGTCACATCAGTGGTTCGATTTCACTAGATTCCAGCGTAAGCACCGGAAATAAGACTGTAATAATGCCAGAATGTGATTAGCCTGAGTATTTTAATTTTAACACAGATATTTCAAATACCTGTGTAATAGCCCTTTATTACGACTAAAGTGGGGTGGCGGAGTGATTAGCACACAGCAAGAGGTACCTGGTTCGATCCAAACTTGCGGCACTGGGTGAAAACTACTCCTTTGTAGCGTTTGAGAATTATCTCCCTGTTGGATAGAGGGGTTTTCCACCAAGTTCTTCAGTTTCTCCTGTCCATAAACACTCGTAGAGGTTAACTGTAATAGTGTGGCTCGTGTGGAACGAAGGGCTTGCCACCACCCTCCTACCCGGCCACCTGAGCTAATGGCTTTAAAAGTCGCTCGATGACTTAGGCCTAAGGTGGTGCCTTGGGTATTAGCCTATCTGATTATTAAAGGTATAAAGTCCATAATGAAAAGAGATAAAAAAGCTAAACCCTAAACAAATTTTAAGGAATTGAAAAACTGACAAATAACTCGTACCAACATAAAGACGTGAATCTCGGACCAAATGGATCTTAGAGTTTTTTAAAATAACATTAAATACTTAACTTAATAGCGAATTACTAATCATTGTACCATTAAAATATTGCCAAATATATTTGTGATTTGGGTACATTTGTTCGAATTTCATTCGTCCGAACGGTGGTACAAATGTCCGAATGATCATTTGTCCGAATGCCGGAAAACAGGATCGTATGTCCGAAAACGTATTTCATTTGCCCGAAAAATTTATCACAACTTTTGTTGGTGATTTAGTCGTTCAATTTATGTTAACTTTACTGGCGAATTTCATTTGTTCGAATAATCGTTTGTTCGTTTTTTCGAACATTAGGAATTGGTTGTTTTTTTAAAAAATATTGTTAATATAATAAAATAGTAACATTAACGTGAACCTAACCTAACCTAACCTAAAGTAACCTAACCAACAATGAGCTATATTAGGGTCGGTGATTTGTCAATCGAAAGCATATGGCATGTCCTTGATAGCCCATAATAAATTTTTACAATCGGAGAACAAGAAATTAATAATTTTCCCATTTTAGTGGTTTTTGGCGATTTTTGCCTTAAAAGTTACAATTTTTTTTTAAATTAAGAGCGACTTGGTTGAATATTATATTTTTAGTTAGTACTAATCATTTCTGAACTACGATTTCGGTTGCATTTAGAAATTTTAATTTTAAGTAAGATTTCTGGCCAAGGTGCGGGACCCCACAATTGGATTTCGTACCAATTGATAGAGGCGCCGTCTAACACGTCCGCGTTTCGCTACCTTATTTACAAACCAGAAAACTCGAAAAATTAATTTTCGATAAAATTCCTCTTGGGTTTATTAACTTAATGTACAAGATGATTTAAATTTAATAATTAATATGTTATTAATACATCGGGGGGATGGTGTGTACTTAAATGTCCGCGACATCTTGTTTGTAGGATATTTCGAAACTGCTATTAAATCAAACGAGGAAAATGGTTCAAGGTTGCATAAATTAATACTATCGGTCACGTTCCAGCAACGTTTTTGTAATTTGGTATTCGAGATAATATTTTTAGATAAATTTTTCAAAACGGGAATAAATGTAATTAACATTAACTTTCCTTACATAATGAGGCGAACGTCTTTAGTATTAAGAAATGTTAATTTTAAGTTATATTTCTGACCAATTCGCGGGACCCCACAACCCACGTACGCACTATTGTCATGTACCTAATTGTTGACTTTTGAGGAGTAGTAGAAAGTGGTGTACCAATACTCTGACCTTGACGAGTAGCTCACGGTGTAATTCACTCCACCAGTACAAGAAAATAGTTTGATTTAGCGAAACTAAATCGAAACCTTTTCGGCTAACACGCTTTACGAAAGGTTTACGTCTGAGGGGATCATACTAACTCGAGGGGTCGGACATTTACCAAAATCCCGTGCACTTTGTCTAAAATCGCAAAATCTTTTAACTCTCGCTATGGTAAATTAACATTGAAATCCCAAAATCACTTCAAAAAGTACTGTTAAAATCGTTAAAATCTCTACGAAATCCCGAAATCCCGTACAAAATAATGGCAAGTGTCCGACCCCTCGTACTAGTTGGCAGAAATGGAGTGTTTACGTCTGAGGGGATCATACTAGTTGGCAGAAAATGTGTTTACATCTAAGGGGATCATACTAGCGGACAGAAAAGGAGTTTTTACATCTGAGGGGATAATACTAACGGACAGAAAAGGAGTTTTTACGTCTGAGGGGATCGTACTAGCCGACAGAAAAGGATAGTTTACTTCTGAGAGGATCATACGAACGGACAGAAAAAGAGTTTCTGCATCTGAGGGTATCATACTAGCTGGCAGAAAAGGAGTGTTTACGTCTGAGGGGATAATACTAACGGACAGAAAAGGAGTTTTTACGTCTGAGGGGATCGTACTAGCGGACAGAAAAGTATAGTTTACTTCTGAGAGGATCATACAGGCGGGCCTGACAGGACGACTCATAGGTTCTCAGTAATTTATTTAATGAAAAAAATGCATAATATAATAAAGGAGGGAATATATTCATTATGATAATTTTGGCGTTCTTTGAATAAAAAAACTTATTTCGATAAAATGAATTTAAAAATTAATTAGTTATTTTTAAATATGTTGAGTAACACGGGTGTGACGATGGTGCTATTACCATATAATTACTATGCAATTTTCTTAATGTGATAATGACCCAGGAAAAATATCTAAAAAAATTTAAATTCAAGAATGTAGAATGTCAAAGGTAAGTAATCCTCCCAGTCGAATTCCCCTCCACCGATATCGTTTCATTCAAATCGTTTAAAAACCAGAGATTAATAATTCGTGATCCAATAAAAGGGTGATCATACATCTATTTAATTTCGTTCTGAACGAAAAGAAGCATTTTGAGTAGAGTGGGATTGGTAGAAACAATAATTAGGAAGATATTTACTAGGACTATGCGGAAGATGGCGCTTCACAATTAAAACGTGCCACCGAGCGTGCGTCGCGCGCCGTTATTAAATAAAATTGAGAAAGCCCCTAAAATGTTGTGTAGCGCCATCGTCAGCATAGTCCGGGTAAAAATATTCCTCATTGAGATAACTGTTTTGAATTAAATTAGCATTTTCAGTTTCGCTACCTTAGAGCAAGAGTCAAGCAAGTCTAAAAACCCCTATTTGAGAAAAACCAGTTTTAAGTTCGAAATCTAGCGTAATAACAATGCTAATCTAATATTTTGGGGATCGAATCGAATATCAAATATTTTTTTCAAGGCACGTCAAATACCAAATCGAATATTTATAACGTCAAATAATTTGGTCAAATATTTTTAGAGCAAAATTTTAAGGCAGTTAACTGATCAAATACCAAATAGTATTTCGAATACCAAATAATTTGACGTATTTGGTTTTGAAATAACCAAATAGTTTGCATATTTGTCAAAAAAATAAAAAAGTAATTGAAATCACTGTTCATTTTACTTGCAATAGTAAAATACTAAACCAAATGTATAATTTATATTTTATTTTATTTAATAAATTTAAACTATAGTACTAAACTTTTTCAAAGAAAACTTTTACAAACAAAATTTAAAATACACATTTTTAAAGTTTAACTACCCCAGGTCAGTAACTACTGACTACAATTAAAATCAAAGGATCTGCTATATTTTTCATGCTTTGCAAACACTTCATTAAAATCTCGAGTTTTTAAACATATGTAAAGGAGCAGAACTTTTATTACAAATAAAAAATTATATTTAATTTAATTTATAATAATTTTAAAACACTAGTTTTCCTCTGATGGCGTTGAAACTCAACAAATTAGAAAAAGTCCCGCGGTTATTCGACCAGTTTGCAAACTATTTGAAAATACCAAATATTTGTTTCCTATCTTTTCGAATATTCGACTATTTGATCAAGAAAAACGAATATTCGCGAACTTTCCCAAGTGCTATTCGATTCGACGAATCGAATATTCGATTTGGTATTCGATAGAAGTATTTGGACCAACCAAATATTTTGCACACCCCTACTAATCTAATAATTAAAATTGATAAAAATAGACTGAAAATATATAAATTTTGTACTGAGTTACCTTAATTTAAAAACACTCAAGGATTCTTATTTTGAATTTCTTTCAAGAGTCACGTATCTCGACTTACTTGACTTTTGCTCTCAGGTAGCGGTTTGTATAAAGTCATGTAGTGGCCAACGTGAGAACTTCATATATTGCCGACGAAAATTTCGTTATTTGGCGTCACGTGGCTCCATGTAATATGAAAAGGCTAATCGGACTAAATAATCCACGTTATCTAAATATTCATATAAGGAAAGTTGATATTATATTTTATCATTAATAATGTTTAATTTATAATTTATTCATTTATAATAAAAACGATACGGTGGCAAATCGTTTAATTTTTTACTAGTTAAGCTTTCGATCCGAGGGTTAAGTATAACACGAGGATCTTGATTATTTTGCGATAACATCCGACATTTCGAATGATATGTACTTGTAGCTTTATATAAATCCTTATCTAATGTCTCAAGTATTAAAATTGATGCTAGGATTGAAGAAAATAAGTCAATAACCGTCCTAGTGATAGTGTAAATTGGGAAATATAAAAGTTACGGTACAAAATTATCGTAACTTTAAATGAATATGGAAAGTTGAGCGTAAACATTTTAGTTTAAATATCCCTGATTTATCCATTTAGTACAAACCGCCAAATAAACCTTACTCAATGATTTCTCAAATCAACAAGAGCCTTAAGTGAGAAAGTTTTCCAAAAAATTAACATTTTCAACAATTTTAATATTTAGCTTTATGCGTGCACAAACTGCACATATAGTTACAAAATTTGGCAACACTTAAATACCTTCGTAAACAACCCTTGTACAATACTAGAAGTCCAACCCACAAAATTCCCGACTAAACTTCGTCAAAAGAGCTTTCCCAAAAACAATCATTTTCGAATCACCATATTTTTGTACTAAGCTCACGCGGGTTTTGAGAGTTTCCGACTTCGATAAAATGTGTTGATATCGGGGTCCCATAATATTTCATCTTCTTTCACGATAAAGCCGTTCACTGACCGAAGCGTTTTCGTTTTTAACGGAAACTAGCTAAGCACACAACAAAACAGATCTTGTGTACGGATTGTAAAAGTTGGTTTTCGTTGCTCTGTTTCAGATTTTTCGAGTTATTGCAATGGCTAATTACAATTGGCAAGAGCTCTGGAAATTGAAGCCGTCCAAAGTGGTCTTGGAGTTGCAGCAGCAATACGTTGACGCTTTGACGCCCAAAGAAAAAAGAAAAATCAAAGAGGTATACGTCACCATGGTTTTATCTTAAATTTAGTCTTGAATTGAGTTATTTGTTAACTTTTAAAAGTTTATGTTGGCATACGTTCATGTTTTTACCTTTAGGTCGTTCACCGTTATGGTTGCGATCTTTCAATAGTATGCTCGTTTTACCGGTATTTGGAATTATTTGCTACGTTCTACCACTATGGTTACGACGTTTTATCAGTTGTTTTAACACTATGTTTACGTCGTTTTAACAGTATAGTATTGTTTTAGCATTATGGCTACGACGTTTTACCAGTATACCATTGTTTTAACATTATGGTAAAGACGTTTTACCAGTATACCATTGTTTTAACATTATGGTAAAGACGTTTTACCAGTATACTATTGTTTTAATATTATGGTAAAGACGTTTTACCAGTATACCATTGTTTTAGCATTATGGTAAAGACGTTTTACCAGTATACTATTGTTTTAATTTTATGGTAAAGACGTTTTACCAATATACTAGACGTTTTACCAATATACTATTGTTTTAATATTATGGTAAAGACGTTTTACCAATATACTATTGTTTTAATATTATGGTAAAGACGTTTTACCAGTATACTATTGTTTTAATATTATGGTAAAGACGTTTTACCAGTATACCATTGTTTTAGCATTATGGTAAAGACGTTTTACCAGTATACTATTGTTTTAATTTTATGGTAAAGACGTTTTACCAATATACTATTGTTTTAATATTATGGTAAAGACGTTTTACCAATATACTATTGTTTTAATATTATGGTAAAGACGTTTTACCACTATACTATTGTTTTAATATTATGGTAAAGACGTTTTACCAATATACTATTGTTTTAATATTATGGTAAAGACGTTTTACCACTATACTATTGTTTTAATATTATGGTAAAGACGTTTTACCAGTATACCATTGTTTTAGCATTATGGTAAAGACGTTTTACCAGTATACTATTGTTTTAATTTTATGGTAAAGACGTTTTACCAGTATACTATTGTTTTAGCATTATGGTAAAGACGTTTTACCCGTATACTATTGTTTTAATTTTATGGTAAAGACGTTTTACCAATATACTATTGTTTTAATATTATGGTAAAGACGTTTTACCAATATACTATTGTTTTAATATTATGGTAAAGACGTTTTACCAATATACTATTGTTTTAATATTATGGTAAAGACGTTTTACCAGTATACTATTGTTTTAACCCTATAGTTACTATGTTTTATCATTATGGTAATGACGTTTAAACAGTATACTATTGTTTTAACCCTATAGTTACGACGTTTAACAAGTATACTATTGTTTTAACCATATAGTTACGACGTTTAACAGGTATACTATTGTTTTAACCCTATAGTTACGATGTTTTATCATTATGGTAACGACGTTTTACCAGTATACTATTGTTTTAACCCATTAGTTACGATGTTTTATCATTATGGTAACGACGTTTAACCAGTATACTATTGTTTTAACCCTATAGTTACGATGTTTTATCATTATGGTATCCGACGTTTTACCAGTATACTATTGTTTTAACCCTATAGTTACGACGTTTAACAAGTATACTATTGTTTTAACCCTATAGTTACGATGTTTTATCATTATGGTAACAACGTTTAACCAGTATACTATTGTTTTAACCCTTTAGTTACGATGTTTTATCATTATGGTAACGACGTTTAACCAGTATACTATTGTTTTAACCCTATAGTTACGACGTTTAAAAGGTATACTATTGTTTTAACCCTATAGTTACGACGTTTAACAGGTATACTATTGTTTTAACCCTATAGTTACGATGTTTTATCATTATGGTAACGACGTTTAACCAGTATACTATTGTTTTAACCCATTAGTTACGATGTTTTATCATTATGGTAACGACGTTTAACCAGTATACTATTGTTTTAACCCTATAGTTACGATGTTTTATCATTATGGTATCCGACGTTTTACCAGTATACTATTGTTTTAACCCTATAGTTACGATGTTTTATCATTATGGTAACGACGTTTTACCAGTATACTATTGTTTTAACCCATTAGTTACGATGTTTTATCATTATGGTAACGACGTTTAACCAGTATACTATTGTTTAAACCCTATAGTTACGATGTTTTATCATTATGGTATCCGACGTTTTACCAGTATACTATTGTTTTAACCCTATAGTTACGATGTTTTAACATTATGGTCATGACGTTTCACCACAATTTTAATACCTTTTAAAACTATTTTTGCTACCTTTTACCAATATCTTTGCTACGCTCTACCACGACTTTTTATCATTATGGTGACGTTTAGATATTTCTACTAAGTTTAATCTTTAAAGTCAAAATATCTTTGTGGTGATGGTTAGTAAACGTGAACGTGTAGTTCACATTTCTGTAACCAAGGTCGAACAGAACGTAGTTAGGGTTGGCGCTAGTAACGTTAAAAGCCAGTCGTTAGCAGACCGTTTTTTGGTGTAATTCATGCTACCTTTAAGTATATCCTTGTATACTGGCGACCCGCATCTCATGGCAACAGACGCCATCATTCCAAAATAATAGTCATAAACCAGGTAAAAGGGGTTTTATTACACCGGAGGTTCGACACGGTGTCTAAATCGTACAAAAAAGT
This sequence comes from Leiobunum rupestre, assembly GCF_980474605.1. Taxonomy (NCBI): domain Eukaryota; kingdom Metazoa; phylum Arthropoda; class Arachnida; order Opiliones; family Sclerosomatidae; genus Leiobunum; species Leiobunum rupestre. The sequence goes on along the minus strand of NC_143385.1, from coordinate 47,055,691 downwards.
GGTCAAGGTCAATTCTAACAACGCTTCAACTACGCCCGAGGGTCGTACAACTCTGCGCTTCGCATTCTAATAGAAATGCGAGTCTATCCCAGATAACAACATGAGGAAATGAAATATAATATACATAATTGGTTTTACGTAAGAAGAAATGAAAACTTCGAAACGTCATATATTGAATAAACAAGTCCACTTTCACAGACCAAAAAACATTAAGCGGAAATTTATTTTTTATTCGGGGCATTTACAATAATGATCTTTAAAGATAGTTTTTAAGCTCAAAGTTCAACCTAAATGCCCTGACGAATAATTCGTTGAAGTGTTATTTAGTTGCATTAGCCTACCTAATTAGAATATTATAAGTTTATGTTGGCATACTTTCACGCGTAACTTTTACATCGTTTACCATTACGGTTACAACCTTTCAATAGTATGCTCTGTTTATTGGGATTTATTTGCTACGTAATACCAGTATTTTTGCTACGTAATACCAGAATTTTTGCTACGTAATACCAGTATTTTGCTATGTAATATCAGTATTTTTGATACGTAATACCAGTATTTTGCTACGTAATATCAGTATTTTTGATACGTAATACCAGTATTTTTGCTACGTAATACTAGTATTTTTGCTACGTAATATCACTATGTTTTCGACGTTATACGACTACGTAAAAAATTTATATAGCAGACTACAATTCAGACTAGAGTTGTTAATTTACCGGAAAAGTTAAATGCGGAAAAGTTTCCGCAAATCGGAAAAATAAAAAATTGAAACATATATTACTTTTTAAAGGTTTTTATTCTAGAATAGTTATAATTTTGGATTCGACAAAATGAGGCGAAAATTCCGAGAAAATGTTAAACACCAAATGTCCCAAATACACCGAAACTCTACCCAGAGTTTAAAGTGTAGTGTAGTAAGTGTAGATCAAGCTCTCATGTATTTATGTTATATTTTTCGCGTGAACTATTAAAAAGAAGTTATTATGATGTTATTAATGCAATGATCTAAAGCCGGTGTCGGCTCGACGTTAAGTGGCTCTTTTTTCAACAGATGTCGCTAGCGTCGAAATCAAAACAAGATGCTTAAGCCAAATTTTGACCCAAAAGGCGGGACATAAAATAATCCCTCGCGTTGACTGGCTCGTTTGTAAATTTGACAATAACTTCAATTATAGTAATTTTTAACAATATATCTTAGGTTAAAGTCCACTAAGTACAGTGCAATGGTTTTCTGACGACGGTATTGTTTCGGTAATTTGAATTTTATCTCGCAGTGCCACTAATAGATGGCACCACGATCTCCAGTAAAGTCGTTTATTCGAATAATCGGATAGATTCATTGCCATCTCTAATAACAAGGGCCTTATCATACTACAGGTGGCAATGATAGAGCCGACTGTTGCTTTAATAATAATACCTTTATTAATTGCGACTTTAATCGTATTAAGGTAAAACTGAAAAAAAAGCTAACGTCTTTGAGGGTGACCACAGGAAAATGAAGCACTTCTTTTAAAATACTTCATTATCAAATTACTCTAAAGAGTTTAATATTTATGACCTTAAGAAAGCCTTTAACATATTAAAGGAAAAAATAGGAAATTTATAGTCGATTTATAGCAATTTATAAAAGGGAAGTTTTCGAATATAAAGGAAAATATTAATAATTACGGAAGATTATAGGTAATAAATATTTATGAAGAAAAACAAGTGGTTTTGAAAAATAATTTGGTTTATTTAATGGCCAAGCGAGGTCGCGTCGGGTTTCGCTGGAAAAATTCGAGTCCTGTTGAAGGTTAGATAAACGCGAAAGAATAAATTACAAATTGAAGTTAGTCACATTTAACTGAGCTAGTTTTATCGAAACGTCTATTAAATCATATGGAAAATAAAGACTGGCCTTTTTTCTAGGTCAAGTTCTTCTAATAAGGTTACGTCGCTTCAAATTCAATTTTGTAATCCGAACACGCTTTTTGCTATGGTGAAACGCGTTAAGTTTTAAAAGTGAAAGAAGTTTACCATTTAATATTACGATCTAAGGATTAAGGTTGTTAGCTTGAAGGGATTAAGGTCGTTAGCTTGATTTGTTATTTCTTAGAAATTAGATTAAAGAATGCAGTTTAGCGTTTTTTTATCGTCTTAAGTCTTAAACGATAATAGTTGTAATTTATGATGTTTGAAATATAAATATTTTCACAATACTACGGTTTATATATTTCCACAGGTTAGACTACTTGTACCTTCATACGTGTAGCGTTTTGAGCCTCTTAAGTTCTTCTGACAGGCAACCCTGTTTTCTACTATACTACTAGTACGCCCTCTAATGTACATAAACAGTACTAATTAATTTATTATAAATTAAATTTTTATAAATTTTAATTATAAAATGAGCTACCGTATTTATAATTTTATAATATGTATTTTAAAATTTATTAATTACCTACGATTCATTTAAATTTAAAATATAGGTGGCGCTCCATTTTTAAATATAAATATTATTTTAACAATAGTTGATTATAGTTCAGAAACTTTACACAAGCCGGCGCTGTAGGCGCGAAGTAGATTTTTCCAAATTATCTAAACGCGGGAGTAGCTCATAAGCGTCTATCTCTGAGCCGAAGTAGTCTAACCTGTGTAAATATATAAACCGTGACAATACTACGAGGCTATGAGCAGAAATTTACAACTCTGTTTTGAAGGATCCATGTCTCCAATGCTGAGTGGCTTGGGTTTAGCTGACAGTGGCGACATGAGGTGGCGAAATAGAGAACAAGTGGCCCATTTGTCAAATAGATGCTACGACATCCGCTAATTCAATTTGCATTCGGATTTAAATGCTAAATAGGCTGAATTAAATTCCAAAAATGTTAGGTCTTGATAAAAAATTAAATTGAAGGATATCCTACTATAGTGTTCCTTCTGTCTGCTTACTCTGCTAAAACGCCGAATTTGGTTTAACCGACGACGTAGCAGACGGAAATTTCCCCTTCCATAAAAACGTGCTAAGGTTAATGTAGGGAGCTGTTGGCTCGCGTGGCATGAAGGTCTTTCCACCACCCTCTTACGCATTGTAACCCGACCACGTGAAATAATGGCTTTAAAAGTCGCTTGATGACTTGGGCCTAAGGTGGTGCCAAGGGTATTAACCTAGCTGATTATTATTATTATCTAATGTTAAACCTTTCCCTAAAATTTTAGTTTCACTGTTCCATAATTATAATTATATTAATTTTATGTATTTTTATTATATAATTTTTGTGATTCTTAGTTATATTACTTTATGCATTTCTTATTATATTATTTTTATGTATATTTTATTTTATTATTCAGGAATCCATTCCTCTACTTGAAATGCTTATCCTGCCGTATCGCGTATGATAAGATCACTCTGACGGCTTTGGCCCCGCCTACGAGAGAAAAAAAATCCCCTCTGCGCGCACTCCACTCTCACGTTGTTGTTTGTTAAGTTAACATAGTGACGTCAAAAAAACCGTCAGCCACATCGAGACGAAACTCTGCCGCGATAAGCATTCCAAGTAGCTCATTGGTTCCGACGCAATTGAAGTTACATTTTACCCTCCCCCTCTCTGTCCGAGGGTAAACTAGACCATGATTAATACATAAATACATACATTAAATAAAAGAAAGTATGAGCTTCCAACGAATTTGGCATTTCTGCCACCAGGTTTCGCAGATATTATTGGCGCTAGTTACGTTAAAACATAACGTAATAGCAGACGATTTTTGATCAAGTTCACACTCCTTTTAAAGGGGAATTGTCACCACCCTAAAATTGGTTTAAAACCATTTAAATGGATAGAGGACGTCCGAAAATGGTTATACAAAAAATTTCATGTTAATATTTCCAGTATTTGATTTGTTATTAGTAAACAAATTTCGTGTTTTATCCCCCCCCCCCCCGACTCGAGAATCTCAAACCGCTTGGTTGAACCTACCCGCAGCGCCATCTCGTTTTTCAGTCGGAACTGTAGTCTGCTACGACATTCTCCTTGGTTTTTTAACCGAGTTATATTCGTAGATTGTAGTTTATCGTGTTTTTACAATGCCTTACACGCTGCCCTTTCTCAAATTTTTTCCCCTTCATTCTTTTGGCGCTGCACGTAGGTTCAACCGTGATTTCTGAAATTTTTGGAGCCGTTTGATGTAGGTTGCGGAAAAAGTAGCGTAACATTTTAAATACTTTTCCAATAACTATAAAATTTCAGAGACAAAAACATTAATATATTTTCTATCATTCTGTAAAAAAACCTCGTAAATTTTGGTTTTGGTGACAATTCCCCTTTAAGTAAAGTTACATTACATTTTTAATAAATAGCATTTTGAATTTTCGTTCCAGTTAAGAGCGCGCGTATCTGATGTGCTGAAGCCCAACCACAACGACTACTATTTACTGAAATGGCTCAGAGGTAACGTTCTTCGTTTAGTCAGCTTTCAAGAAACATAAATTCTTAAAATTTCATTTTTGTTTTAGCAAGAAAATTTGATCTCTCAGCGGCGGAAAATATGTTGAGAGCGGTGAGTATTAGAGCAAAGGTACCCTAAATTCGAAATAACCGCCTGGCCCAGCTCTGTTTTCCAACCGTGAAGCGTACAAACTTCTCGATTTATAAAAAATATAGAAAATAACTTTTAATACATAGTTTGCATCCCTACGTCATCAATAACGCAGTTCCAAGTATAGATATATGCACCAAGAATAAATATGTAATATTTGTAATTTGAGCAAAAATGAACCGTACAATAGCGCCATTTTGCTGGTGTAGATTTCTAACTATTATGCGATGGTTAACAGTTTCAATCGTCTGTTTGCGGATTTTAATTATTTTAAAATGATTAAGAATTTAGTTTCACGTTAAAAATGGTTACCTGCCTTGTTAAAAATTGTTCGATTAGTTCAATTAGAAAGACAGACCGAATATTGTCATTTTATTCGATACCGAAGGTAATTGTAAAAGGGATCACCACAAAGGCCTAATAAGATAAACTTTTCGTAGATATTCCTGTCGTCATTTGTTATTTATTTAAATAACCCGGGTTTAAAATCTTATCTGGTTTTGCTTAAGGCCCATAACGATATTATTTTAAAAACTTTAAAGCATATAAATCTAATTTTCGTCAGTTTTGTCGCTTCAATGAGATAACCAACAAAATGGATACCTATTTATAGTAGCTATCGGCGAAATGTTTTGAGTTTTTGACCCCCCTCCCAGTTTCGGTGCCAACTATGTATTCCCCAGACACCACAATACTCGAAATCAGCAGGGCTATTTTGACATCCGACGGAAATATAATCAGCTAGATAAAATTATCTCTTGGAAATACTAAATTTAGAGCTAGGTTAAATATACATGGATCGACCGTAATAATGCCAACGAACTTTAAGAGACTTTAAAAAATTTATTCTTTTAATAAGTGACTATTTCGACGATCATCATTAGTAAAAATACCCGCTCCTATATTAAAAATAACATGGCGATCTTGTTTGAAAAAACATGTAAATAAAGACGAATGATTGATTGAACGGAAAACCATGATTAGCATGTCGATTTTTCTTTGCGTGCTTGAGTGTGCAAAGTTCGTACGTTGTCAGTTCGTTGCTGTGTGTGCTCTTGTTTAGTAGAGCACCGATGAAACAACGGCATCTGCTGATCAGATAATGAAGTTCAGGGGGTGATTTTAATTAGTGGTAATTAGTCTTTTCAGCTTACATAGAGCCACTTAGGGGCCCACACAAACACTTTCTGATTGATCGTCTACTTGGGCTGAAAAACAACCAGCATTTAAACTCCAAAGGCCAATTGCAACCCACCTTTTGTAGTCTCGGGTAACTTGGATTTTGGGTATAGCAGACGTCCATTTGGAGTTAATAATAATAAGCTAGGCTAATACCCAAGGCACCACCTTAGGCCTAAGTCATCAAGCGACTTTTAATGCCAGTAATTCAGGTGGCCGGGCTAGCTCGTAAGAGGGACGTGGCAACCCCTGCGTGCCACACTCACTATTACCGTTATCCTCTGCAAGTTTTTATGGAAGGGGGAAACTGAAGAAGTGGGGGAACCCCCTTTAACTAGTGGGGATATAACTTGCAAACTAGCTACCCTCGAAATACCTAGTTCATATTCCCGTTAATAATGTATAAATAATTTTACCAAATTATTTTCGTCAGAATTTGAAATGGAGGGAAGAGTTCCGAACTGACCACATTCACGAAGAGTTCGAGCCTTCCGAAGTAAGCTCCGAGACTTATAAGTATTTACTTACATTTATAATTATCCTTCACGTAAGTGTCTCAGTGTCACTATCAGCTGAGTTACGATATTACGTTATATTAAATTAGGTGACGTTACGATATTACGTTATATTAAATTAAATGACGTTACGATATTACGTTATATTAAATTAAATGACGTTACGATATTATGTTATATTAAATTACGTTACGATATTACGTTATATTAAATTAGGTGACGTTACGATATTACGTTATATTAAATTAGGTGACGTTACGATATTACGTTATATTAAATTACGTTACGTTACGATATTACGTTATATTAAATTACGTGACTTATATTATATTAAATTACGATATATTATATTAAATTACGTTATATTATATTACGATACACTCTTGAGTTTATCGATAAATATCAGTTTATCCGAATTATCTCGATATTAGGCACAACGAAAGTACACGGCCCAGGGATTGTTTGGCAAGGACAGAATCGGAAACCCAGTTTGGATCTTCCCCGTCGGAAACCAAGACGTCCGTGGACTAGCCAAGGCGGCCAAAATATCGGACATCATCAAGTACTTCGTCTACACCTTAGAACTCAACGAAAGAGCCCAGTGGCACCTCACGGAACAGGTTGGCTGTTTTCACTTCATTAATTCTTCGCGCCTTTAGAGATCGCCATTTTCAAGGTCGAGATCGCTACGTTTATAGATGTTATGTTTTTGAATATTTTCAAGATTAACATTTTGAAGGTCTAGATGACCATTTTCAAGGTCGAGATCACCATGTTTCTTAAAGTTGTTTCAGTATATTTTCAAGATTAACATTTTGAAGGTCTAGACGACCATTTCAAGGTCGAGATCACCATGTTTGTTAAAGTTGTTTCAGTATATTTTCCAGATTAACATTTTGAAGGTCTAGATGACCATTTTCAAGGTCGAGATCACCATGTTTGTTAAAGTTGTTTCAGTATATTTTGAGATAAATATTTTGAAGGTCTTGATGGTCATTTTCATGGTCTTGATCGCCATGTTTGTTAAAGTTGTTTCAGTATATTTTCAAGATTAACATTTTGAAGGTCGAGATGACCATTTTCAAGGTCGAGATCACCATGTTTGTTAAAGTTGTTTCAGTATATTTTTTAGATAAATATTTTGAAGGTCTTGATGGTCATTTTCAAGGTTGACATCGCCATGTACTAAAGATATACCATTTACGCGTCCCTGCTCTAGTGCCACAATTTGCCTAAAAAGAATATCTAGAAACATAGAAAAACATTCATCTGTGTTGGCCTGATTAATGAGTGAGTCCGCAAATTTGAATCTCAATTTCGAAATGAGACGAAACTGACTTTCAAATTTTACAGTAAAATTTTCATGTTGATTTCCGTTTTTTTATGAGGATTTGGAGATTTTGGAAACGATTTTCATCAAAATTTTGGCAGTTTCTCGTTGTTCTCCACATTTCTGCAATCTTTATTGAATAGTGTACTTGAATTTGGCGAATGTTCAACAACTCCTGATTTTCAGACCGTGACACTAGGGTGTATTTTTTTAACTTTTCATCGGCGCGGCCATATTTGTTTTTCACGGCATTAGTGTCGGCTTCATCCAAGACACAACAAGTTTCTCAAGCTACAATCTTAACTTAACTTAAAGCTACAAACGTAACTTACTTAAATAATATTAACTTTCGGCCCTATTTCTTATTGTAGATATATAATTCAGGTCCATTTATTTTAGCTTATTTTGTCAACGAATTTCTAGCGGCTGTCATTTTAGTCTGTGTTTTAGTATGTTTTGACTCTGGTAGAGTTGCTTCATCTATAGGCTAAAGTCAAGAAAACCCCATTTTAAAAAGAAAATCTATAATATTTGCAATAATAGTAGAATAATAGCAATCTACTGAAATTATGATTAAAGTAACGTTAAAGCTTAATGTAAAAAATACTCAAGTGTTCATAATTCAAATTATTTTAAAAGTCACGTATGTCGACTTGCTTGACTTTTATACTCAGATACCGACTTAGAAGTAACTTCATTCACCTATCAGTTTGTTGTAGTTTACATGGTTAAATTTTATTAGGATTAGGTAACCAGGTTCGTATAGCTAATTGGTTTTCATCGTTATTTTAGTATGGCAAAGTAGTTCAGAACCTGACGTGCATATTCGATTTGGACAACTTCAGATTTAAAGAATTCGTCTGGAAACCAGGTCTGTTTGTTTTTTCTAGAAATAAAGTTTTTTCGGACTTTTCTAAAAATAATGTTTTTCTGGCTTTTCTAAAAATAATTTTTTTCTGGCTTTTCTAAAAATAAAATTGTTTCAAGCTTTTTCTAAAAATAAAATTATTTCTGGCTTTTCTATAAATAAAGTTTTTTCGGACTTTTCTAAAAATAATGTTTTTCTGGCTTTTTCTAAAAATAAAATTGTTTCTGGCTTTTTCTAAAAATAAGAGTTTTTTCTGGCTTTTCTAAAAAAAAAGTTTTTTTCTAGCTTTCGACGTCATTACACAACTTTTGAAAATTTTCGAGGGAAGTTATCCAGAATCCTTATACAGAGCATACGGCGTCAACGGTTAGTTAAATAACTACGTTATTAAAAAATGTTAAATTTAATTAAAAGTTGAGACTGAGAAAACATTTCGCCACTAGAAAGACCAAAAAAATAAAAAAATTAATAAAATAAATTGGAATTGAAAGACTTACCGTAATTTATATTTTCTTTAAGGCCCCTACGGGCTAGATTCACCTGCAAATCAACTGTCAACTTGCTAGGAATTCCGCGAAGTTGGCGGCTGAGCCTTGAAAAACTTGCTCAGTGGGTGAGCCTAGTGAAAATATAAATTATCATAACTCTTTGTAATCTGAGTTAGAAACCAAATTCAAATTGCAAGTTTATTTTTCTAGATCCAATAATGTATTTAATTATATTTAGGGGGAACAACTTATTTTGAGACGATACTCGGGTATCATGGTTCAATTTTTCCTCGGCACTCAGGGTTGGGGGAAGGAAAAACAACACCGTCGTATGCTTCAATTTCTAGTGAACCCAAGAGATGTTTTTAGTGGAAAGGAGCTTACTGTTAGCGCTAAAAAAACTACTCCACAGAGTCGATCTCCCTAATTATAAATAAATAAATACGTTCTTGATCTTTCTAATGGCGAAAAATGTTTTTCATCCTGAACTTTTCCTTTAAATTAACGTATATAACCAGGAGGCATGACTAGGAGTTGACAGCGTTTGCCGCGGTGAATGGACCACGGCGTCGTGAACACAAAAACCCGTTTTTCCCAATAACCCCCGCTTTCAACCCACCCCTCGAATTTTCTCTCAGCCGTTCTTTATTTTCTCTTCCATGGCGTGAGATACTCTACTCTCAACCATGGACTAACAAAACGTTTTGTTAGTCCATGTCTCAACATTGCGCCCTCTGGTAGAAAAAACCCCTTCTCGCGGGCTCACCTTCAGAACTGGTTTTTTCTTAAGCGGTAGTTCCCACAATCCTCGCTAGAGAGCGTCACTAAAATATTTCATCTCGGGTCCGTCTCCGAGACTGGAGATACCACGGTTTGGGGGGGGGGGTAAAAGTTTGAGAAGGGAAAGACACGTTTTTCGTTCACAGTGCGCGTTGGGAAAAGCGCCCGGCTATGAACTCCTAGTCATGTCTCCTGATATAACTTTTAATGGTTGAAACTTTTGTATTATTTTATCGCGAATAGCACCCAAGATATTTTCCATATTTTATAACCTGGTCAAACCCTTCATCAGCGAAGACACCAAAAACAAAATTCAGATATTTGGGCGAGGTGGGTTGATTGCCAAAATTAAAAATTAAATATTTTACTTAAGTTTTATTATATTGTAAATCTAGATGGCTGGAAGGAAGCGGTAGTGAAGACCATCGACCCGAATCAACTACCGAAGCATTGGGGAGGCAATCTGGTGGACGAAGTTGATGGAAACCCTTATTGCTCCACACACGTAATTCTTCTCATTTTTAAACTGAGCTTATAGACTGGTTAAGCCAGCCCTTTGAAAACGGGAAATTGTAGCTGAGTGTAGACGTACGTACCTACTACAATTTCAACCTACACGTTTCCTGGTGCTAGCTTAACCCGTCTAATATTTACTCTAACCGCCTAAAAGCTATATAACATAAGTCTATAAGGATATTCCAGAAGTGTATCAGTTAGACCATAAGCCTATCATAAGGTCCCTATAAGCAAAGGTCAAATTTTTGACGATCACATACCCGTTATTAAGAGGTAGGTATTCAAAACCTGCACCTCCTAGTGGTTATGTTCTCAACTAGGCATTTCTCCAAATCAATTTCGCGCACAAACTTAGAACCACGAGGGATAAAAAATCAGCTAGGCTAATACTCAAGGCACCAGCTTAGGCCTAAGTCATCGAGCTACTTTTGAAGCCTTTAATTCAAGTGGCCTGGTTACAATGCGCAGGAGGGTGGTGGCAAGCCCTCCAAGCCACGCGAGCCAACAGCTCCCTACTCTAACTATTACCGTTAACCTCAACAAGCTTTTATGGAAAGGGAAACCGAAGAGCTCGGGGGAAAACCCCTTAAACCAGTGGGGGAGAACTTGAAAACTCAACGCAGAAGGATTGGTTCCTATTTTTCACCCAGTGCCACAAGCCGCCACCAGGCCGTGCTTAGGAGGGGCGAGCCGGGCGGTCGCCCAGGGCCGCTAAAAGGATATCATAGGGATGTATATACCGGAGGGCCGCTACACTCAGTTTCGCCCATGCATTTCGCCCGGGGCCGCGAGACCTCTGAGCACGGCCCTGGCCACCAGTTTTTAGCACCGTAGCAAAGCTTATCCACAATTTTATCACTTTCAATCTTAAAATTAACACTTATCGTTGCAAAATGATTCATCAGAAATAAGAGAACTTGTTTCTGAAGGTATTTATTTTCCAAATTTGAGATTTAGACGTGTTTTGTGTGGCATTTATCAACCCGAGCGTGATGCTTTACCAAGTAAGAGAATATTTTAGATGTCGAAATTTTTAAAACGAAAATGTCCCTACATCCCTATCGTCGTACGTTAATTTTCTTCTATCCAGGACAACGCCGTTAACATGGGCCCCTATATAGGACCTTTACTTATGGGCACCTTATGATAGGCTTATGGTTAGACACAAAAATGGCATCATGCGCAAAAAGATCTACGTTCCTAGCTAGGAAAAAAGAGGCTTAAAACGCAATTATAATGCTTGTTGCCGTGGCGTAGCAAGAGCTTTGGATACCCTGGACGGTACCTGAGTTCGTCGGCTCTTTACCGCCATTTTTTAATAACAAATCGCCCCCCCCCCCCACAAATGCCACCACGAGGCAAAATAATGCATTTGGTCTAGTGACGAAAAATGTTTGGTCATTCTAGAAATGACACTTGGTACAATGCAACACACTTATGTGAAATTTAATAAACTACTTATATACTTAAAGAGCATACTAAGAGCAGAACAAACTGGCGACGCCTTTGAATTTTCTTAATACATCTTAATACACGGTTTAACCAGTAGCGGCCCCAGCAAGTTTTTCTGGTGGTGCGAGATCTCATTGTGGCGCCGTCTTGCGGGCAAATTTATTGGTCCCGTCGTCCCGATCCCGTTTCGGCGCCCCACCTATGACGGCGCCCGGTGCGGTCGCACCGTTCGCACCGCCCTAGGGCAGGTGCTGGGTTTAACTAATACTAATATTGCAGATACCAATGGGTGGCCCGATTCCCCAGTCCTACTACTTAACTCTGGCATCGAGGGTTTCGGACGACGCGCGCATCAAGACAGCGACGATCGAGCGGGGAGCGACGTGCAACGTGGACGTTATTGTCGACCAGCCCGGTTCGACCCTGAACTGGATTTTCCAAACAGACAGTCACGACATTGGCTTCGGTATCAACTTTAAGCCCAATAATGGGAAAATCATCGAGTCATCGCAGAAAGTTATACCAGTTGAGCGCGTCGAGTGTTACATGGTTCCGGAAGATGGAGACATGATCTGCGACGAAGCTGGGACATGTAAGAACCTCAGATTTTAATTCTTAATTCCTACTAGACACAGGAATATCCCACAGAAATAAAACCCCGTAAACATCTATTATCATCCCTTAATCGGTTACAATCAGTGAACCACAGAAATGGTCAAACACGCATGGCGGAAAACCACTCCAATAAAGAGAAATCATACTGTTTTAGTGGTATTGCGAGCAGACCTCCACAGCAAAAAAAAAAAACATATTTTTAAGAGGTACTGTATGTCCCCGTGTTTAAATAATCCACGGATGTTAAAAATTTTAATTTCAAAGATAACCATTGATGCCGTGCTCTATCAACGTACATAGTTACTCCATCTGGATATACTTTAACCAAATTCAAACTTTAAATTTAGTACCCAGAGAATCTCCTATGTATACTGTCCGGATGACCCCTTGCTAATATTATTTAATTCTGACATTTTTCTAATCAACTTTTTTCAGATACTATTGTGTTCGACAACAGATTTAGCTGGTATCGCGGCAAGCAAATCCATTACGAAATCAATGTGATTGCACCAGATTCAGAGAAAAACAGTGTGATAGAAAACTGATAGTGAAAATATTCGTTAAATGTGTTTATTCCTAGCATACTCATCCAAGTATTATTATTATTATTAATATTATTATTATTATTATTATCGCCATTGCTCTTCCTTTCAAATTCGCTTCCGAAGATTGTGACTCACTGGGGGCCTTTTACAAATTTTGGCAAGGGTTTCTGGAGTTGAGGGTTTTGGGGTTTAAAGGAATAACCAAAACCCCACCATAGACTCTGCTCAAATAAAAGCCTCAATGGTTATTGGCAGTGTAATCTATTTTCAAGTTCTTGTGATTTTCCTGTAAGAAATGGTTCTTTGACTTCTTTCAAACATGATATATTGCAAACTCGAAGTTCATCGTGGTCGGAAAAACATTATCTAAGCATCGTACACTTTGAGAAATTATTTAGATTATTAAGAACCAATGGTTTCACACGTGATAATCATAAAATTGAAATGTAAACTTTCGCCGTTAATGCCGTGATCGAGCGTGACCGAGCTAGAGTGGAATATAAACGCGTAGTCAAGACAACCAGTGAAATAAAAACGCGTAGTCACGACAACCAGTGGAATAAAAACGCGTC